>NW_025110986.1:3685000-3984868 GCF_015476425.1 Leptopilina heterotoma
AAAATTTTTCGAAATCGATCTTGGGCGTTTTACTGGCATGTATTCCACTTCAAAATTTCGAAGTTTCAACAAAATCGAAGAAGTAGGGGACAACTTTGATTTTTTAAGCATGTACTAGTGATTTCATTTCTATTTTATTTTCAATCATGCTATCAATTTTGTAGCATTTGGGGAGACCGGGGCGTAATGGCTAACTTTTCACTCTTTGTTGTTTTACTCGGACATTTTTGTTCTAATTAAATGTTTATCTTCCAGAAAAGTTACTCTGGTATCTCAGCTTTCTTTTAAGACTACAAACATCCCGATATGACTCTTACTTTTTATTCTACAACAGTTTTTCTGGAGCAATGCTCTCTAAAACTGAATCAGTGAAAATTTCACTTTTTTCGTAAGTGGACGAATTTCTCACTTATAAATAAGTTAAATTTTCACATATAATATGTTAAATTTATTTGTTACTCATCAATAAGTGAAATTTTTACATTTAATAAGTTAAATTGATTTTTCACTCATAAATAAGTGATTTTTTCACTTATTCGTTTGTCAGTGTCACTTGGCGTCATTGTTTCACATTGCGTCATTCTGAGCGTCTGTGCGTCGAAAAGTTTACCGGTTTTCGAATGAATAAATATACGTAATTATAAACATTTTTATATTAGTATAAGTATACTATTAAAAAAATATAAATTATTTGCACCTACAATTTAATTAAATGATAAGGATATTTCATCTGTAAATGTCTACGTATACACAGTTTTTCATGTCTCTATAAGTTTGAGGTTATATTTTATGCTTTCTTTAAAAAAACTTTTATTTTATACTTTTTGACTAGTAAATGTAACATTGTTAGCTCCACAGTTTCCATATTTTATATTATATGTTATATTGAAAAATTTATAAAGAGTTTACAGATATACAGTTTATTGTTTTGAAACAATATTGTCATTATTTGTGTTACAGGATTGCTAATTTTTCTACATAAAACAGTTCACTTATTTAAAAGTGAATCTTGCACTTATTTTATAAGTGAACTGTTTTTCACTCATGTAATGTGTGAATATTCACTAATTCAGAGAGGACGACTTATAACGTTTGAAATAAGTGAATATTCACTTTCAATAAGTGAATTTTCACTGATTCAGTTTTAGAGAGTGCAGAGCTCCAAAATACGTCCCGAGCCGGGGCGTATTGGATAACTCCCGGGGCGTAATGAATAATGATTGCTAATTATTATCTATATACAGTTTCCAGTCTTATTGTATATTGTAAATTAAGGTACCTGGATATTCCGTGAATCCCGTGTGGAAAATGAAAATTGGTCCTAGCATGGTCCTACCCTATTTTGCCCTGTTAATAGCTTGGACCTAAGTAGGCAGTGTAGTTTGGACCAACTACACTATCGCTGGTGATGCGATTTTAGCCTGGTCCTAACTTGGGAGCCTAGTTAGGACCAGTTTATGGACAGTATTTTTGTATTTTTTTTGTATTTTTTTACTTTTAAAAAAACCAGTTTATACCAGTTTATGGACCCATAAACTGGTCCTAACTAGGCTCCCAAGTTAGGACCAGGCTAAAATCGCATCACCAGCCATTGTTGGTCCAAACTACACTGCCTACTTAGGTCTAAGCTATTAACAGGGCAAAATAGGTAGGACCATGCTAGGACCAATTTTCATTTTCCACACGGGATTCACGGAATATCCAGGTACCTTAATTTACAATATACAATAAGACTGGAAACTGTATATAGATAATAATAGACCATCTCAGACAGTATTTTCTATTTCATTATAATTTTAATTAGTTTATAATATTGGTTAAAGAAATAACCTAAATTATTAATAATAAGTATTAGTTTTAATTAATTATTATTTTTTTCAATTAAATGATGACCAAAAGCGAATTCATAAATAATGTTAGTATATGCAGAGATTAATATATATTCCTCTAATATATACATAAAAAATTATAAAAAAATTAGAAATTTGTTAATTAAATTATTTTACAGTATATATAATCTTTAAATTGCATACTTATACGAATACAATGCAGAAAAATCCGAATAAACGCAAACCTAAGAAGCAAATAAAATCTAACGCACGCGGGAATCGAACCTATGACCTACGGACTACGAGACTAACGTCCTAAACACTATGCTATGGAGCCTAACTGAACATCGACGTCTTATTGTCAGTGACTTGTTGACTTGCTTTTGATGATTCAATATAGTATTTATTGACTCTAATACACCATAATTAATAAAAAAAAAGTTTAACAACAACAACAATAATAATAAAATAATATTCAAATATGAAAATTCAAAAATTAATATTTTTATATTATATAAAGAAAAAAATATCTTTTCATTTTCGTTAAAAACAGGTTTTTCATTGTTCTCAATCATTTTTAACATTAATTTGTTGGTCTAAAAAAATATTCGTCTTTTGGACTTGGAAATTTTTGCTAATTAATTAAGTGGGTGATCCACTTTTTAAAAAAAATATCAAAAAATTTATGTTAAAAACACGTTTTTCATTGTTCTAAATCATTTTAAACATTAATTTTTTGTTGCAAAAAATTTTTTAAATTTGGACTTAGAAATTCTTGCTAATGAAACTAGGAAGCCCAGGTAGGGCCTGGGTTGGACCTGGGTGGGTCAGCCCACATTCAAAATTGCAATATCTTCTAGTGCTTAGCACCAACTTAAACGAAACTTAAAATCAGCGAACGAAATTGAAAATATATTTTACTAATTATAATTATATTGCAGTCTGTATCTGTTTAAATAAATAAATAAATGTTACTGTTTTATTAACTTTTGTGACAAATTACTTAGAAATTTGCAGTTTTTTTTCTAATTTCGCGATTATTACACTTGAGTAGTAAAATATGAAGATAATTTATCATTTTAACAATTCAGTTATTTGTTTAAACAAATAAATGTTGTTATTTATTAACTCTTGATACAAAGTACCTAGAAACTTGCAGTTTTTCCTAATTTTGCAATAAACTAATTTAAAAAGTATGAAATAGAGATATTTTATAATTTTAACAATTCAGCATTTGTTTAAACAAAAAATTGTTGTTATTTATTAACTCTTGAGACAATAAAGCGTCTAGACACTTGTAGTCTTTTAAAATTTTGCAATTAACTAATCTGGGTATTTACTTATTGCAAAGTTAGAAAAAACTGCTAGTTTCTAAGTTGATTGTGTGAAAAATTAGTAAATAACAATTATTTGTTTAAACAATTGCTGAATTAATAAATTAATAAATTAACTTTATTTTATAATATTTGTATAATTTTCTGATTTATGTCTAACAATAAATTGTTTAAACAAATAATTATGATTATCAATTAATTTTATAAATATTAATTGAGAATATTTATCAATTTTGACACTTTATTTTCCTAAAAATTTTTTTAAGTCATAACTGGATCTCCTAGTTAGTACCAAGTTAGGGCCAGTTTAGGATATATAAAAAGGGGTTGCCAAGTTAGGTCCAAGCTAGGGCCAATAATCATTTTAGGCATAGCATGGTGATTTCTACACGGGATGCTATTTTTATTTAGCAATACTTCTCCTATCGCTTTTTCAATAATATCCTGTGATATTGGCACTCTCTTCATTTTTCTTTGTAATTTATCATTATAATTGAAATTAATTATAATTATTATAATTGAAATCTACTATTTGCAAATTTTATACCAAAACTTGAAAATTTTGACAAAAACACTAAAACATACTTAACCCCTTAACTGTTTGAGGAAAATACAACATGATTGTCCCAAACTGCCCAGCGGAATCTGATACTTTTTCAAATAGTATAATATATTTAAATTATAATTAATTATTCAATTATTTTCTAAAATATAATTAATGACCCTTATAATTTCTTATAATATTGATATAAAGAAAAATATCTATCAATTTATAAACAAATTATATTTATTTTAAGTGATAGTGAACACGACCCACGGGTGGGTCGGAAACAGTTATATGGCCATACTTTTTCACGACCCACCCACGACATATTGGTGGGTCGGAAACAGGCAACGGGTTAAACTGAGTGACAAGTACACTGAAAAAACCTAGTCTCAAAATGAGACTCTTAGGTGGCGCCACGTTCTATGGCGTTTAACATAGTCTCATTTTGAGATGCAACAAAAATGAGACTGGGTTTTTTGTGTAACATAGCGTACCCAGGTGCGATTTTTTGGTCGGCCCATAGTTGGGCCAACTTTTACAAAGTCGGTCCAACTTCTCGTGCCAGAGGTTGGGCCAACCATACAGATGATAACGGCGACCGTCTAATAGCGACGATGGTTGGCCCGACAACTCATAAGGAAGTTGGCCCAACTTACAATGCATATGTTGTGCCAACTATACATTTCAATGGTTGGTCCAAAGACTGACGCCAAAGTTGGCACAACTTTAGATGCGTAAGTTGGGCCAACCACAATTTTCAAAGTTTGGCCAACTTCAACAGCCAAAGGTAAAAAATTATTAAAAAAACTACATTATTTAAACAATTAACACGTTATTATTAGCGGGAACATCAGATATAACTTTTACCTATTATTATTAAACACAATCTCATACATACATTTTCGAAAATATCTATCGCTCGCTGGGATCGAACCCCTAACCTAACGCACCGAAGACTTATACACTGACCACTACGCTACGCTCACATGGGAGTGCATAACGCAAAATGTATATTTAAGCTGCAACAGTCGGGCCAACCGTGGCCCAGAGTTCGGCCAACCAAGAAAGTTTAAGTCATTTAAACCGCATTTGACAAAGTTTTGCCAACCGTTGGGCCAACCGTGGCCCAGAGTTCGGCCAACCAAGAAAAATCAAGTCAATTAAACTGCGTTTCACAAAGTTTTGCCCACCGTCGGGCCAACCGTGGCCCAAAGTTCGGCCGACCAAGAAAGTTTAAGTCAATGAAACTGCGTTTCTAGAGTTTTGCCAACCGTTGGGCCAACCGTGGCCCAGAGTTCGGACAACCAAGAAAGTTTAAGTCAATTAAACTGTGTTTCACAAAGTTTTGCCCACCGTCGGGCCAACCGTGGCCCAAAGTTCGGCCAACCAAGAAAGTTTAAGTCAATTAAACTGTGTTTCACATAGTTTTGCCAACCGTTGGGCCAACCGTGGCCCAGAGTTCGGCCAACCAAGAAAGTTTAAGTCATTTAAACTGCGTTTCACATAGTTTTGCCAACCGTCGGGCCAACCGTGGCCTAGAGTTCGGCCAACCAAAATAATGTAAGTCAATTAAACTGTGTTTCACATAGTTTTGCCAACCGTTGGGCCAACCGTGGCCCAGAGTTCGGCCAACCAAGAAAGTTTAAGTCAATTAAACTGCGTTTCACATAGTTTTGCCAACCGTTGGGCCAACCGTGGCCCAGAGTTCGGCCAACCAAGAAAGTTTAAGTCAATTAAACTGCGTTTCACATAGTTTTGCCAACCGTCGGGCCAACCGTGGCCTAGAGTTCGGCCAACCAAGAAAGTTTAAGTCAATTAAACTGCGTTTCACATAGTTTTGCCAACCGTCGGGCCAACCGTGGCCTAGAGTTCGGCCAACCAAGAAAGTTTAAGTCATTTAAACTGCGTTTCTAGAGTTTTGCCAACCGTTGGGCCAACCGTTGCCCAGAGTTCGGCCAACCAAGAAAAATCAAGTCAATTAAACTGCGTTTCACAGAGTTTTGCCAACCGTTGGGCCAACCGTGGCCCAGAGTTCGGCCAACCAAGAAAGTTTAAGTCAATTAAACTGCGTTTCACATAGTTTTGCCAACCGTTGGGCCAACCGTGGCCCAGAGTTCGGCCAACCAAGAAAGTTTAAGTCAATTAAACTGCGTTTCACATAGTTTTGCCAACCGTCGGGCCAACCGTGGCCTAGAGTTCGGCCAACCAAAATAATGTAAGTCAATTAAACTGTGTTTCACATAGTTTTGCCAACCGTTGGGCCAACCGTGGCCCAGAGTTCGGCCAACCGAAACTGAAAGTCTTTTAAACTACGTTTGGATAAGTTGTGCCAACCTTTGTCGCCAAAGTTGGCCCGACGGTTGGTTAAACTCTGCATTTAATGGTTGGCTTGCAAAGTCGGGCCAACTGTGGGCACAACTACTTGCCAAAGTTGGGCAAACTCTGGCAACCAAAACTTTGCTTGCCAAAGTTAGGCCAACCTTGGGCCAACCTTCAAACTCTGGCGGCCAACCTAAATTCGCACCTGGGTATTGCATTAGCCAACACGCTCCGGGAAAAACTAGCCATTACGCCCCAGGGGTACTAGGCAAATATTTTGCAATTTTTTATCAATACAGTAAGTGTTAATCAAAAATCTTCAATTGAAGGGCTACATAAAATAAGGGGACGAACGCGAGGCTTGGAAGGGATACTACCAGTCGGGTAGCAGTGACAAGCCTTGAGCCGCTCGCTGCTACCTGACTGATATTATCCCTTTCAACCATGCGTTCGTCCCCTTATTTTATGTAGCCCTTCAATTGACCCTTAAAAACAAATGTTTCAAGCTCAAAACGTGATTTTAGTTTTTCTTAAAGCTATTTTTGAAAAAATTAGAACGAAAAAAGGAAAATTTTGAAAAGTTACTTTCGTATGTGAAAAATAGTTTTTCTACTATATTTTTTACAATAGTGAATGAATGTTAATGAAACTTCCTGCAAACTTGCAGTATACCAAGTACAATAACTTGTCTATCGAGCGAATTTATTACGATTTACGGTTTTTAAATAAATTACAATTATTCATTACGCTCCTAAGCCATTGCACCCCGGTCTCCCCTAGTTTCAATTATTAAAACTGTTGCTTTTCTAAAGAAAATGTTTTAAGAAATAAACATATCTTTGCTCTTTAATAATACCTATTTCCAAAGGTGGGCACCGTTAACCTAAAAATTAACGTCGTTAATCGTTAATTCGTTAAGTTAAAAAGTTAACTTCGTTAATAGTTAATTCGTTTACGAACAAGAAAATTAACGGAAGTTAACGTTAACCGTTAAAGTTAACGTCAATTTAAAAAAATTCGTAATTGCATTCTAATGTACAAAAAAATGTTCATTTTCATTAATTTTTTTTACATCAAATCTAATAAGAGAGACATGTTTCGTTTCATAAACAACTAAAGTTTCGACAAAATATATTTATTATGATACCCTGCTAAAAATAAAATCAGAAATAATAAGAAAACGTCAGAAAATTTGATGTTTTGTAACTACTTTGACGTTTTCTGAAGCTTTTGGTCAATTGTGACTAAAGGTACTACTACACTTTAGAAGGCTTTTAAAAGGACAAATTTTAAAAAAAATTTCTTAGGTCTTTTAATATAAATATTTAAAAAACTTTTTTGCCTATATTAGTACATATTTGGAGAATAAAAATAATGGTTTGTTTTTAATTTTTATTTAATATCATAATCTGCAGACAGCATTGAGATCGAAACTCCAAAAAGTTAGTTGTCCAATTGCGGACAGTTTATCTCAAGATTGACAAATCGGAAATAAAAAATCCAAATTGCTTTTTAAAAAGGAAGGTGTTTTGCATAGAAATCTACCACCATTAATGAAAACTGGACTAAAATAAAAAAATAGCAGATGTTTAAATAATTTTTGTCAAAATACACTATGTTTTTCAGTATTTTTCTAGTCTGCAAAAATGTTTTTTTTTTAATTTTTTGACCATTTTCTGGTATATTCTCACACAAGACATGCTAACAAACAAAACGAGTTATTATTTATTAAAATCGGTTCAGTAGATTCAGAGGTAAACTTTCCGCAATTTGAGAAAACGTTATTTTGAGAAAAACGCGTTTAAACTTATATGTATCGTTAGAGGCCATCCATAAATTACCTAAAATTCTTTTGCAAATTGAAACCCCACCATTTTTTTTATGTCAGACACTGTCACATACATTAGCACCAATGTTTCTACTGGTCGTAACAACAAGCTGGACCCTACCATCCCCTTAAAGACTTACTTAATTTGTCAATGACTTTTTACATTAATTGAATATTTTTTGAAAAATTTACTTTTATTTTTTACAATTGGTTATTAATACTTTAGGAGGTGTTTTCTGAAGTCATAAGGAGTTAAAAAAATACAATAAAAAAAAAAATTAAATTCTAAAGTGTAGTAGTACCTAAAGGGTTTTTTATGCTCCTGTTGTATCTCGAAAACCGTAATTGATAATTAAAATAGGATATCATTTTTGAATTTAAGTTTATTTATTGGTTTATACACCTGTCTTCAGCCTTACATACTTGGCTATACAAGTGTTTCTCTTACAATTTCTCTTTACAAATATTTCTTATTAAATACATTTCCTAATACTAAATTTTGCGCCTACAGAGCGACTTGAAAATTAGGAGTACTCGCATTTGCCTGGACCACCCGTCTAATGGGTTTTCTCGCTAGTGGAGAGGGAAACTGTAGAAAACCTCTCCTGAGTACAACCGGTTTATCGACAGTCGAGTTCTAATGGTGTGTACCGGACAATAATCGACGGTGCACATCATTATACCTCGACGTCAAACCTCCCGCTCAGATTGTCTCACGTGCCGGAAAAATACCAAGCCAAATGGGCGCGAACCAAGGGTACTTATCCTTGGTCCTTAAACGACAGCCAAGCGAGGCATCTATCCGACTGAGCTAATCTGTCGGTTATTTGAATTTAAGTTCTGAAGGATACATTGCATAAATAATAATAATATAACGTTAGAATTCTAAGTCGATGAAAAACAAGTATAATGTGTAAATAAATATAAACGTAAACAAAGATTCTGACTAAATTTCTGTCGCTTTGTGACTTTATTTTTAGTAGGGTAATTAAAAATTTAAAAAAAAAGAAATTTAACGGACCTTAGTTAACGAAAGAGAAATGTAACGGAAGTTAACAAGTCCATTAACTGTTTTTAAAATTAACTTAAAAGTTAAATTGTTAATAAAAAAATTAACGGAGTTAATTAACGATTAACGGATTAACGCTTTCCTGTCCACCTTTGCCTATTTCAAGCTACACTTATTTGTGGTTCAACACACAACATATACATAATTTCAGTAGAAGCTCACAACTTGACCTAAACTCACAATTTATCGCAATATAAACTTAACACACTGCATACAATCATAGTACATTTAAATGATGTTGATTCAATATACTTTCTTATTGAAAAATTAATTTCAACAAGACAATACCTAACATCTTTAATTTAAATAAGTATGACTACAATTGGTACTGTCAATTTTATAGTATCTGCTTTTGAACGTATTTGAATACACCGTTTGTAATAACAAAAGCACGTGCTATTGATTCAAAAGCAACTGATCACACAAGTTACGAAATATACTATTCTCTCCCCGTTATGACGTCACGGGGAGGGAATGTAACATTCTCTCCCTGCCACTTGGTCTAATTCCCGAAAACTTTTTCACTTGGGTAGTAATATTAATTTAACATTCTAAAATATAGAAATAGTTGCTTATGAATAATTGTAAAAAAACGAATTGATATTAATGCAAAATACGGTTGTATTATTTTATAGGATGTGAAATTTTTTCTCTTTCAAATTTTTTTCGTTGAATTTAATTAAAATTATATTTTGTTTAATTATTGTTAGAAATAAAAAGAATTTAAAACTAAATTGAATATTTTCTTTTTTTAAGTCTGTTACGTTGGACAACAAAATTCATAATTTTCTTATAAATTCTAGAAATTGAATATTTTTCCAGTATTTTTGATAAAATTCCCTGACAAAATAAAACGATTTTATAGAAGATCATTCAATCTTTTTTAATGAAATATAATAATTAATAAGTTTTAAAATAAATAGGTATTTCTTTTTTTTCTCACAAAATAATCAGTGTTTGTAAAAAAAAGTTTTCAAAATCCCGGTCCAGCGGTCACCCTGCAATAGTTTTTCTCAGGGAATCAAAATAATAAAGAGAAGAATCGGGTGCAGTTGCGTTAGAAGAAACGCTTTGTTTAAAACGAAAACGATTAGGATAAAATTATTTGAAATAGTAATTTTGCGCGATTGAGTAGAATGATCTAGGCAATCTAGCGCATCAAAATGGAGTTATCGTTTGCGACCAGGTGACTGGAGGCGTTTGAAGCATCCTTGCATCTCTCACCAAGGCGTAAATCGTTTTATTACAAAAGCGAGACGACCAGCCTATAGACAAAGAGGCAGATCAGGTTGGTCTGCATGTAGGTGTACATTGTAGGTGCAAGTATCGTGCACGTGTTTGTTTGCACACCTTGACACGGCTGTAGCAACGACCGGAGCATAACTCGAAAGTTGCTTCTCTGTTGTTGTACGTACAGCAACTATACACCCTGCCCTTCCATATACCATACTACCCCATATCGTTCCTCTCCATACCGAGAGGAATCTCGTTCGTTCGCACCAGTGGCGCTCAATCGACCATAAAATACTTACAACAAACGTGAAAATTGCTTCGGGCGTCCTTCACTCCCGTTCACATGCCAAGAACCCAACATAGAAGATGATAAAGAAGCAGAAAAAAATCTCACTACAACTTACTTTACTAGCAACTCTATAAGGATATTTATGGAAGTTGCCCCCAAAGAAACAAGCATTTCATTCTTTATGGAAGAACGAGACTTGTATTTTTGATAAAGACAACAATCCAATTATTAATCGTATTAATGTTCTAATTGTCGAAAAGCCACTTAAAATCCCTTGTGGCGCATTTTCCTTATTCGAGCCGGAGCATCCGAATAGCTGACACATTAATGGCCCTATCAGTCAAGAGCGACATGGATTAAACCCAACTGTGAAATCTGCCTAACCCCTTGAACATCTGAATTATTCGAGGCAACATCTCATCATCAAACCTACATCCACACCACTTCATTACTCCAATTAATTGACAGCATTCAGCTCCTTCCTTGGCATCTTCGATAAATTCCATACATGAAGTTCAACATCATGTTTTTAGAAACGAAGAAACCGATATTAATTTACAAATCAAAATTACCCAATACATGGAAAGAAATTATATTTCAAAACTAGCTTACTTTCTTTCTTACTTTTTAAATAAATTAATTAGCAATTTAAAAAATTATTAAATCAAATTTTCTTTCATTAAAAAATAAAATATAGGAATAATTGGAATATAGTTTTAAATACTATTATAACTATAATAATCATATGCTAGCGTCATTGTCCTTTTTAATTTACACTTAATTGATTCAAATTACTTTTAAATTATCGTTATTATTATTATGGAAGTTTTTCAAGCAAAATTTTTTTTTTTTAAATTACAGGGGAATTCCACGGGTAAATCACACAGTTGTAGGGGAGGTCGGGGTATTATTGGACACACTTTTATTTTGTCCAGAAACTCTAAAAAAAAATTATTTTTCTCAAAATTTTAAAGCTTGATTTTGTAGTACGATAAATAACCTTTCTTTTGGTACCATAAATTTGACCTAATTGTTTAAAATTGTACACTCTGTATCAGTTGGCGCAAAAAACTGGTTTTTGAGATTTTAAAAAATCTCGGGGTATTATTGGACAGTTTTGTAAATCGATAAAAAATTAATATTACTGCTGGAAAACGTTTATTTGTTGATTGAAAATCGCAGTTAAGGCACGTAAAAGTGTTCAGGTTTGCTCCGGCACAACTCAAGTGAACACCTCGATCACAAGCGATACTTTGTTTCGGCGATTTTCTTTTTTGGGCATATTTTTCATGCAAATTATGCAAAAATCAATATCTTCCTCCGCGTCAGTTTCATTCCAACAAAGGTGTCCAATAATACCCCAAACGCTAATTTTTACAAAATGTCTGCGTATAAGTAACACAATGCAAATTTGATACAAAACTCTTATATGCGTCGACAGGTTAAAGTTCAAAGAATATTATAAAATAATATAAAAACAAAACAAACAAACAAATTATAAAACAAAACACTAAGTGAAAAAAACACTTTACAAACATTGAAATTCTGTTTAGGCGTATTAAAGTTTTTAGGCGCATTCTACCTTCGAAAATAGTGAATTAGCCAAAATTTTAAGAGCCTATCTCATAAAGATCACTTACAATCTTCAATTTTATGAAAAGTGCCATTTTTATAAACTAAGATTAAAAAATCCATTCTTGCTTAAAAAAATGTCAATTTTGGTGTAAAAAAAATCGGAAAAGTACTAGTCGATGGGAAATTTTCCAAAGAATCCAATGCCGTTGGAATTTTTGAGATATTTTAAAATGCATGCGCAGTAGATTAAAAAAACTTCTTTTTTAAAAAAAATTTATAACTCAAAAACACTTTTTTCGATTTGGCTAAAATTTTCAGGAAAAATAGTTGAAAATCCATGCTTTAAAATGATTATTCCGGAAATCTGGGTATTTTGAGTTTTTAGCCATATTTCTGCAAAATAGTGAGATAATTCGACATTTTTCAATGTTTCCTTACGGTTTTTGCCTTTTTGTGCTTATACGCAGCTATATAGAAAAAATCTGAGCCCAAATTCACTATTCTTGGAAAATTTCCAATCAATTATCTATATTTAAACTTATTTTTATTTATTTTACACAAATTTTAACAGTGAAAACAAATACAAGTTATAATTAAGAGTATTAAAAAGGTGCGCATGACGATTATTAGGGTGGCCCAACAAATTCTTTAGTGGAAAAAAGCAAGAAACCCCTGCAATTTGTTCCAATGACAATAAAAATAAATACGTATTTTTATATAAACACAAGATCCGACAAAAAACGTTAAAAAATCGATATTATACCACAAAAACACGTTAAATTATAAATATCCAACAAATCCTAATAGCTTAATGTTAACTTTTTTTAAACCCTCGCAAATGATTAAGATTTTTCGAAAATTTAAATTTTTTCCATGCATTTTATATGGGAAAATTAAAGTGCTCGGTGGCACCTGTTAATATCAATATTTTTAATAATAAAAAAATACGTATTTATTTTTATTGGCATTGGAAAAAATTGCAGGGGTTTCTTGCTTTTTTCCACTCAAAATTTTTTTTGGGCTACCCTAATCGTCATGCGCACCTTTTTGATACTCTTAATTATAACTTGTATTTGTTTTTGCTGTTAAAATTTGTCTAAAATAAATCAAAATAAGTTTCAATATAGATAATTGATTGGAAATTTTCCAAGAATTGTGAATTTGAGCTCAGATTTTTTTCTATATAGCTGCGTATAGGCACAAAAAGGCAAAAACCGTAAGGAAACATATTGAAAAAAATAGAAATAATCTTACTATATTTTGCAAAAATATAGCTAAAAACTCAAAATACCCAGATTTCCGAAATAATCATTTTAAAGTATGGCTTTTCAACTATTTTTCCTGAAAATTTGAGCCAAATCGAAAAAGGTGTTTTTGAGTTATAAATATTTTTTTTAAAAAAGTAGTTTTTTAAGCTACTGCGCACTTTTCATGAAATTGAAGATTGTGAGTGATCTTTATAAGATAAGCACTTAAAATTTTGGCTAGATCACTATTTTTGAAGGTATAATATAAATCTAAATAAATAAATAAATTTTTAGTAAAGAAGTGAATTTTTCAACTTTAATTGTAATTAATTCTATAATTTTCAATATAATATATACTTTACAATATACATCAATCGATTCGTCTTGATGCAAAGAATAAGATTTTAGAAATAAATGAGTAAGATTTTCTTATACAGCAACATAATTTTGCGGAAAGAACTCATTCTTTGATAAAAATGCGAATTTTTCAGCTTTAATAATTGTGATTAACTCTATAAATTCTCATACAATTTATACTTTGTATAGACCAATCGATTCGTCTTGATGCAAAGAATAAGATTTTATTATATATTAATTTCAATAACCAACTTAAAAAAATTTTTGACAAAAAATTTTTGTAGAAAAAAGTTTAAAAAAAATTTTTTTTTAGGATTTTTTGAAGTCCATCAATCAGTTTTGAAATATACACACACATATATACATCCGGACAATTGTTCAGGGTCTTATATAACATAGTCCTATATAGAAGAAAATTTGTTTAAAAGATTTTTAAAAGTTTTGTAAATTAAACGACTACTATCGGTGTAAAATGTAAAGTCAGTTGGCTTTGACCACTTATATCTTGAGTAAAAAAAATCGCATAATATTGAAATAATTTGGAATCAGTAGCTGCAACATTTCTACGTTACTGTAGAAAATAAAATAAATTTTAAAAAATTATTTCAGGAGTTATTAATTTTTGAAACAGAAAAGTACATGTTTTTTGGCATCATTTTCACAGGGTCTACTTTCAGACCTTGTAGAACGTTCAATAAGAATCATATCGGGTTCATAAATTATTTTTAGACTTCTTGAACCTTTCTGAACAATAATATCTAAACTATTAATAATTATTATAATAACTATTTGAGATTTTTAAACGAAATAGTAGTCATGTTATCTTTGCTGGAAATTAAGGTACGAAGATGAGACAAAGCACACGTTACGGAAAATACGACACTCATTACGATTCATCAACGAAAGTTTGGAAAAAAAATTATTTCAAGAAGTTATTTGCAAAACTATTTTCAGTTTTTTGCTTTATTGCACCATTAGCGGTAAGGTGCACACCATCATAAACCATTTCCCATAGGCGTCGATATTTTAAATGCGAGAAACTGTATTATTGTAGAAGAGCAGGTAAGTGAGGACTTCAGGTCACTTCTACACAAGAAAAAAAAAGTCTGACTCCGTTTACACCTTAAATTCAGCCCATGTATTTCACATAAGTCTGTCCTTGTTTAATGGGGCTGACTCCGTTTACACCTTAAATTCAGCCTCGAAAACAGGCTAAAAGTAAAACTTTTTTTTTAGTGTGTACCCAAACCTACATACAATTTTGAATTTTTTAAGTCAGGAAAAATATTTTTGGTGTTTACACCTCTGTACATCCTTAGAAACCAGATCTTTAAAGTTATAAATCAGTTTCAACCACAGAAAAAAATAACCAAAAAAAGGTAGTAGTGCTAAACTTGGAGTCTCGGACAAAAAGACTTACAGTAGTATGCACCTGACTGCTAATGGTGCAATAAAGCAAAAAACTGAAAATACTTTTGCAAATAATAACTTAAAATAATTTTGTTTTCCAAACTTTTGTTGATGAATCGTAATAAGTGCGTCTAGTAATGTGCTGTTGAAACTTTCAATTGGAATAGAGCTGTGCAAAATAATTCGAACCGAACTGTTCGAATTTTTTCGCCTAGTTCGAATGTCGAAAATTCGACATTCGAGTTAGCCTAGTTCGAATGTCGAAAATTCGACATTCGAGTTAGCCTAGTTCGAATGTCGAAAAACCGACATTTTAACTAGCCCAGTTCGGATGTCGAATATTCGATATTCGAACTAGCCCAGTTCGGATGTCGAATATTCGACATTCGACATTTCAGCGCCCCAAAACCGAACTAAACTCGGTTCGGTTCGAATTTTGTACAGCTCTAAATTGGAAACTTTCGTTTTGAAAGTTTCAAATCATGAAATTTATGATCGATGAAATTTTTCATGAAATTTATAAAATTTGTAAATACATATGGTATTTTGCAGGTATTTTGGTTATGTCAAGTCTCAATCATAATTGGAAATTGATAGAATTTGTGCTTATTTTAAATTCTTAACCTGCACAAACTTGTTATTGTAAACATATTTAACTATTAATTCATGTGATCCTTGAAATCTTATTTTTAAAATAATAAAACTTTATAAAAATTTATGAAAATTAAAATTAAGGAAATAAATTTTTGTAAAAATAAATATTTTGAATTAAAACATTTAGAATAGTATAGTATTTGTATTTTACAGTTAAAAGGAATAATTGGAAACATAACTAAATAATTTGTAAATTATTAGTTAAAAAAAATTAAAGGTTAAGGCTAAAATTTCATAAATTTCGATTAATTTTGAACTTTTCATTGAAACTTTCAAGTGAAAGTTTCGAAAAGTATAAATTTCGGAAACGGCACATTACTAGCAGTGTCATATTTTCCGTAACGTGTGCTTTGTCTCATCTTCGACCTTAATTTCCAACAAAGATAACACAACTACAGTTTCGTTTAATAATCTCAAAAAGTTATTATAATAACGGTTATTTGTTTAAATAAAATGTTATTTAAACAAATAACCGTTTCTTTCTATTCAGAAAGATTTAACGAACATAGAAAAAAATCAGGAACTTTATAGGACTCTTATTAAACGAGTTACATGTTACCAAAGTAGGCCTTATTGAAAATAGTGTCAAAAAACATGTTCTTTTTCCCTTCAAAAATTAATAACTTTAAGAAAAAATTTTTTTTAGTTTCTAATTTTCTACATTAACGTAGAAATAAATTACTTACTGATTTCATCCAGTTTCAATATTGTGCGATTTTTTTTACTGAAGTTATAAGCCTTCAAAGTCAACTGACTATACTTTTTGAACCGACAGTAGGTACAAAGCTTCCTCCACGAGGAAGCAAAAAAGGCATGAACACCTAAGGGCGGTATTCATAGTCCCGACTTAAGCAAGGACTTAAGCTTTGCTTGATCAAGTCGGTCTTATTCGAATGAGTCGAGCTTAAGACCATATGTATTCATAGTCAAAAATAAGCAACTGCTTGGTAAAGGAAATGCACCTTAAGAATTGCTTGACCAAGCAAATGCTTAAGATGATCTTATTGAGCGTTCGGCTTTTTCCTTCAATATTCTCTTGTATCTACCAATAAGCGATGGTAGATAGCTTATATTCATTAGAAAAAATGACGCTAATGCACATAAAATATCTTATAATGGAGAGGAGGGGGGTAAAAAAAACTTAAAAATATGCATAATATTTTAATATTTTTAGGAAAAAAGTTATAAAGTAAAAGGATACAAAAAATGACTACCAGAATTATGAAAAATTGAAATATTCTTTATTCCTGACGAAAAATTATATTTAGATTCTAAATTTTTCTATATTAAAAGGTAGAAAAAATTATTTCAACTATTATTATATTGTTTCTAAAAAAATTATTCTGAGTCAGAATCAGTGAAATTTTACAAAAAATAAGGAGTATTTTTATAATCGAAATGAAAAAAAAAACATTTTTATTTGGCCATTGTCTCTCTTAAACGCCAACAAACGACAGAAAAAATTTTGTTTAAAAAAAGTTATTGTACAATGAATTTTTTGCAACTTTTTGAACAAAATCTTTTTTTTCTAAACCAATGAACCAAGAGTGCATACAAAAGGGGTGAAACAATTAACTTTCGTTTGGAACTACAAAATTTTTAAAAATAATATTTTTTTAATAATTATTTAATATTAACAGTTTTATTTCCTCATATAGGGTGTCGATTTTCTAAGAATCAATTATTTTTACAAATTTTCAAGTATAGTGTATATAAATATTTCAACATGGGGAACAGATTCTCCAGATGTATGTGTGTGGATGCATTTATTTGGTAGACACATTCTTAAGGCCAAATCGAAATGTTTTTTCAACATTTCGATGAAAAAAAATACTTTTTATTTCTCGTGAAAATTTTATAAATTTTGAACCTTTTTTTTAAATTATTAAATTTAAATTATTATTAAATTGTTTTTAATCAAAAATCTTTTTATTTTTATTATAAATATTTATAAAAAGACAATAAGTAATTACTTAAGTCATGTAAAACGTTGACTTAAAATCATAACCTCAATTCGTTCAAATAAGTTCACCGGCAATGTCAAATAAGTTCATCTTATTTGACTATGAATACTTGGCGTTCTTAAGATGGGACTATGCATCTCAAAATCGAACAATTTACTTTTCCAAGCAAATGCTTAAGTTGCGGCTTAAGGCAATGCTCATTGCACGACTATGAATCTAGGTGGCAGCTTAAGTCGCTGCTTAAGAAATAAGTATCGACTATGAATACCGCTCTAAGTTTAAAACAAACATTTTAATGACATCTAATAGATGGCGCTTATTGTTGATAAAGTAGAATTCTTCATTCATAATTCAAATATTTATTAAATTAATTAAAAAAATAGTATAATACCATATTCAGACTTCGCATATTGTGAAAAAGTAGCATAATGAAGTTACCGAAAAAATAAGATTGCCTAACAAATCTCGTTTAGACGATTAACAAAAATCACCACAATTTTATTTTATAGTTTGTTTCCCCGACTATTACGAAAAAGTAAGTAAAATTCTCGAAAATTACTCCGATTTTCATCATGCTAATAACTTCTGTTACGGCCGAACTCCGTAACTTTTTATATTGTTAATACCTTTTTTAATTATATTTAAACTAAAATTACATGCAACAATTACACGCAACATGAGATTTTGTTAAACATCACAAAAACATTTACACAAAAAACAACCCTTTGTAATTTCACAAAAGGGACATTCTTCTTTTTAAATATTTTAATCTAAAGTATTTTAATCGGATAAAAATCTAATTTTATTTAATTAATAGATTTAATGAAATTTAACATTCCTTTGAATTTCACAATTTCGAGGTGAAAAACCTAAGAATATAACAGGGTATTTCTTAATAAATTCCTTTCTTGGACAAACAGTTTGTTGACCTTTGGAGAAATATCTAGAAAATATAAAAGAATAAATTGCCCAATATAAGGAGTGGTGCATCCAAGTCACTGAACTCGGATCACGCCACTGCCTAAATCTGCAAGCTTGCAGAATTGGCTTGACAACAGTCAAGTGCAATAAACTTAACATACGATTTCCCTACTAAATCGTCTTTCAATAAAATTGATTGACACTGGGAAATCTGGGCAGTTTAAGCCAGGCCGTGGTAACCGGCAGTTAGCCCGGGCAGTTTAGGCCCGCAGTTTAGTACAGGTCGTAGTCACCTGTAGTTGTAGCCGGCAGTTTTGGCCAGGCAATTCTAAGTCCGGCAATTGGCCGTGTTGATCGTGAAGATCAAAGGTAAATTTGGAATCCCTGAGTAAGGGATTTTCTCAGAAAGTTGTAAGGGTTTGATAAAAGTTTATTCAGTAAAGTGAATTATAATTGAGAATAATATAAAATAATTTAAAAAAGTAAAGAAAGGTTGAATTTAAAAGTTATATTGAATATAAATAATTAACAAAAGTGATAAGTGAAAAATAATAAAAGAAATAAAAGAAAATATTAAAAAAAATAACAAAGTGAAAAAAAGAAATATAAGAATTTGTGAAAAAAATATAAAGTGAAGGAATTAAAAGAGAATATTAAAAAGCCCAGTATCAGCAAGAATAAAATAAAAGTAATTTTATTAAAAGAATATCAATTTAATATATTTTTTAAAGACAGCCTTTATTTACGGGGTTTAAGTCTTGAATTTGTGCAATAAAAGGGATATTAAAGTTCAAAACGAAATATCAATCTAGTGAACCTAGATTGGGTATTTCTTTAGTTTTTCGGAAAAGCAACTTAAAATATACAAAGTTAGAAAGTGTCATTTAGATTATTATTTCAAGGAGATCGAATTACTGAGTAGTGAGTATAAAAATCTTACACCACATAACACACACTACAATTTCATTCACACATATACAAAATACTCTCTTTTACACACATAAAAATTAGATTATTTGTATTAGGGACTTTTGGGCAAAATATACAATTAATTGATTTCATCTTAATATTGCATTTTAATTTAAACATCCTAATAATTTTCCTATCTTCTTATTTTACTCAAGAGTAGGGTTCTCATCCTCTTAGTTGAATCAATAACTAAGTAGAGGGGAAATCCACTACCTTTACAATTTCTTTTGTCCGAAGAACACGGACCAATAGTGTGATTTTAAAACATTTTCAATTTTAAAATTCAATGACATAAATTTAAACACAATGAAAATGCGCATCTTTTTTCTTTCAGAAATAAATTAATATCTTTTTTAGTTTATAAAATAATGAGAAAAAACTAAATTTTTAAAAACCAAAAAATTGTATGTATGGTACGTCAGATTTCTCGCGCCTGGAACGCATTGAGTCCCAAATTGTTAGTTTGCAACGCGTTAAAAATTTTTTGTCAATATATATAATAAAATTTATTGAAATTTATTTTTAAAAAAATATTTTATTTTGTTATATGTACAAAAGTCAACTAAAATAATATTTCTTATTTTTAAGTTTCTTGTTCTATTTAGTTCAAGGTTTCCACTCTTCGTCAAAATGATCTGGTTTACTACATTTAATGTTTTTAAAATAATTATTAAAAAAACTCCTGTCCGTTTGGAGAAAGATATCGATTTCCTTAATTGTGATAAAAAAATCTCGAAATCCTGGGAAAATTGTATTGGGTTTTACCGAACCCTTTTTTTTGCAGTCAACGGTCGCGGCAACCGCGACTCATCTGGACACCATATTTTTCCGTAGAGTGAAAACAAATGATAACTTTGGGAAAAATAGCATATAAAAAAGGGTTACTTCCTTGAAAAGTGCACATGATAACAAAAAAAATCTATTGTATGAAAATGTTTGCCAAAATACAGATATAAATGAAATAAAATATGTTTTAACTTCAATTATTAAATACAATATGGAATTATTGTACAATTTATTTTGCGAATAATTCTGCAATATTTTTTAAAAAATAATTTCATATGTCTTTACGTACAATACATGTTAGAATAAATAAACTGATGCTACTGTTATATAAAGTTAGATGAATCGTCATAATCCATAGTTAAATATTATTTAAAAACAATTACTGGGTAAGAATTCCTGAAGTGGGCCCCTATTTTTCATTGGGTCGGTGGATTTTTCTCATTCTTATATGTTTCGATAGCCTATGATGGCATAATAAAAACTTGTAAATAGTTTTCCGAAATTCGAATATTTGCCAAAGTTATTCAAGGTCAAAGTTATTTGTAGCGTTTTAGTAAATAGCTAATTACTCGCGATCGGATGAACCGATTTTAATAAAATTTGGAGGAGAGTTTACCTAAAGAATTGTACTTTAGATAAATGATCAAAATTTTAATTAAAAAATATAATTTGTTTAAATAAATTAACTTTTCAATTTTTGGGGTTAAAAAAAAATTTGTTCTCCATCTTTTTTTTGGATTTTTTTTTAATAATCAAATAGAGAATACTTTTAAGATTTTATTTCAACAATAAAAAAGTGGGATTCTCTATCACTTTAGAAAATATAATATTTTTAGTTACAAAATTTTTTGAAAAGTTAAAGAAATTTGAAGCAAAACAAATGAATGAACTAAACTTGGTTGGTTAAAATTGTCGAGTTTAGTTCATTCATTTGTTTTGCTTCAAATTTCTTTAACTTTTCAAAAAAATTTGTAACTAAAATATTATATTTTCTAAAGTGATAGAGAATCCCACTTTTTTATTGTTGAAATAAAATCTTAAAAGTATTCTCTATTTGATTATTAAAAAAAAATCCAAAAAAAAAGATGGAGAACAAATTTTTTTTTAACCCCAAAAATTGAAAAGTTAATTTATTTAAACAAATTTTATTTTTTAATTAAAATTTTGATCATTTATCTAAAGTACAATTCTTTAGGTAAACTCTTCTCCAATTTTTATTAAAATCGGTTCATCCAATCGCGAGTAATTAGCTATTTACTAAAACGCTACAAATTACTTTGACCTTGAATAACTTTGGTAAATATTCGAATTTCGGAAAACTATTTACAGGTTTTTATTATACCATCATAGGCTATCGAAACATATAAGAATGAGAAAAATCCACCGACCCAATGAAAAATAGGGGCCCACTTCAGGAATTCTTACCCTATACTTTGATATTAAAAAACCAGTCAAAAATTAAAATAATAATATTTTTACTATTCTTAATAAACATTTATTAGTTAAATTAACATTAAATTTATGTCAAATTAACTGTGTACTAATTATTTGTATGTCAGTAAATTTTAACCATTTCCAGCCGATTTTGGCTAATTATTATTGGTTACTTTTTAATAATAATTAATCGTTTTTAACTAAATTGCTATTGCAAAAATTTATCAGTGACTTTACTAAAAATTGTATTTCTTTTAAGTAAACAAATGAATAAACTAAAATAGTCTTAATATGTTCCATGCAAACGAACAATTCGGTACTCAATGCGTTCCAGGCGCAAGAAATCTGACGCACCATACGCTTTAAACATTAATAACTTTGTAAATATGCATATCATTTTAATAAAATTTTAGAGAAAACTTGTCCGTATCGTAATAAAAAACTTCCTCACTGGAAGTTTTTTGTACCTTGAAATTTCCTAGATAAACGAAGCGTTGAAAGTTAAAAAAAAACATTTTTTGCAATGTATTTCGAAAAAATTAATAAACTTTTTATTAATTAAGATTTTGAAGTTTTAAAAATATAGTTGGTTTCAGGAAACCTTAATCTGTAAGTTCGTTTTTGTTTGATTACAAAATATAAAAAATCAAAAACGCCAGGACGCCAGACAAGATATAAATTTATTTCTTAAAGAAAAAAGATGCGCCTTTCCATTTTCCACAAACTTCGGTAATTCAAATTGCAATTTGTAATATTTTCAAAAATTGACTACTATCGGCTCAAAAAGTATAGGCCCCTGTGTTTGAAAGCTCATAACTCAGGTAAAAAAATTCACACGTTAATCGGACAACTTGGATTTAGAAGAAACACTATTTCTACGTTAGTATACGGAAATGCAAGAAATAAAAAAATTTTTTGCGTTATTTACGGATTTTCGAAAGTGAAAAATACATGTTTTTTTGAAGCATTTTGACAAGGGCCTACTTTGAAAGCTTGTAGCTTATTCAATAAGTATCGCATTGTTATGCTGAATTTTTTCTATGAAGTTTAAACCCTACTAAAACAATATATACAAAAATTTTTGAATTATTGCATTAACTTTTTGTTATTATTTGAAACAAAGATAAAAAGTCATCGCCTTTGCAAATAATAATACAGATTTGAGACAAACTGTAAATTACGTACAATATGGTATTGAAAATAATGCAATAAAAATAAATTGTTTAAAAAAATTTTTTAATGAATTATTTAGAAAAAAGTTTTCAGTTTTTTGCTTTATTACCCCCATTAAAGCAAGGTGCAGGCAGTCTTGCCGATACCTTTAGTGAAGATCACTCGACAAAGGTTTTAAAGTTGTAAATAACTCGCTATATTAGAAAAATCTTTAAAAAAAAAGGTACAGTAGTGGACCGCTTGGGACCGCTGCCATTGAATGTCCTGTTGCTGACAAAAGGGTTCATGACTGCCTGCACCTTGCTTTAATGGGGTAATAAAGCAAAAAACTGAAAACTTTTTTCTAAATAATTCATTAAAAAATTTTTTTAAACAATTTATTTTTATTGCATTATTTTCAATACCATATTGTACGTAATTTACAGTTTGTCTCAAATCTGTATTATTATTTGCAAAGGCGATGACTTTTTATCTTTGTTTCAAATAATAACAAAAAGTTAATGCAATAATTCAAAAATTTTTGTATATATTGTTTTAGTAGGGTTTAAACTTCATAGAAAAAATTCAGCATAACAATGCGATACTTATTGAATAAGCTACAAGCTTTCAAAGTAGGCCCTTGTCAAAATGCTTCAAAAAAACATGTATTTTTCACTTTCGAAAATCCGTAAATAACGCAAAAAATTTTTTTATTTCTTGCATTTCCGTATACTAACGTAGAAATAGTGTTTCTTCTAAATCCAAGTTGTCCGATTAACGTGTGAATTTTTTTACCTGAGTTATGAGCTTTCAAACACAGGGGCCTATACTTTTTGAGCCGATAGTAAGTGGACAAAACTTAAACGCGAGAATCCACGCGTATCCCCTTTTAGAAGCCGTCCCCTCAATTTTAATCAAATTCCTCGAAAAATGTAATCATTCTTAAAAATTTTATTAAAATTCGTCACAAGAATTCAATTATTTAAAAATTTGTTGATAAAATTCTTTATGAAAATAGATATTTAACTAATTATTAAAAATAATGGATTTATAGACGAATGTTAGTTAAAAACACTAAAAAGAATTGAATTTCGAAGAAGTTACAAATAATTGCAGAAATTCAATTATTTTCAAAAGTAATCAAATTCTTCGCAGAAACCCAATTTAACAATTCTCGTCAAAAATTCAATTACCTATATAAATACCTGATAGGGGAGACTAGGTGCAGTTGTTACAATTTTGATAAAATCAGTTACTGTGATTATACAATACCAAGAATCATCTATAACATTTCTAAATTGAAGACAAATAATTTCATAATTTTTTACTCAACGTAATAGTGTGTGACAGTGTCATAGAGATGGCAGCACTAATATTGTTTCGAATTTTTTAAAAAATATCCGTTCTCATCATCACTTGTAAAAACTGCACAACAGGTAGGGGAATGTAGTCAAGGTTGGCCTACTGTCTAGGTAGGCCACTCGCGTTTTTTTGTCAAGTTCACTAGCGCCACCTACGCGCATTTTTGTCGAAGCTTGTCTTAGTGAAACCTAACTTTTTGTTCAATTACATTTTCGGAAAATCGAAAATTGTGTTTTCTGTGACGTCGGTACAAAAAAAGCTCAAAAAAAGTTTTGTGCATAATGTGAAAAACCATTAATAAAAGATAAAAAACAAATTGAATCGTCAAGGCAAGTATGCAGAAAATTTGTGGGACTCATGGTTGAAAGGAAAACAAAGTAAAAAATCGAATCCCGAAACGTATTTCTTTATGGTTACAACAATTCGGTAATGTTACTTACTGTCAAGGTCGGCCACTATGTGTTTAAAATGCGCAAAGTTGAGGACGAGCTACTTCATTTGCAAAAACTGCAATTCTGTATAACTCATAATATAATTGATCATCTTATTAATATTTTTATTTAATTTTATTAATATTTTAGTGCAAAACTTTTTTTTATTTATATTTATTTTTTTATATTGTTTATTGTTATTATTTTGTTATTTCATTAAGTTACAAACTGTAAACAATAAAGAATCAATTTTCCGTAACTCCAAACATGTTATTTTAGTTTTTAACGATTAATGCCCTTTGAATTTTAAACATGGCCGACCTTGACTGTAATGGCCAACCTGGACTACAAATTTTTTTTTTTTTAAATCTTTATAACTTTTTCATTTTTAAACCTGTCAATTTACTTTGTACAGAAAAAATGTTCCTATTAAACAGGACTTTCCAACCATATACTTCAATTGTCCAAATTCATTTTTAAAAAAAAGTTATAAACAAAAGTCAAAAAGGTGGCCGACCTAGACTATGTTCCCCTACATTTTTTACAATAAATCAATTTATTAAAAAAGTATACACTAAATGTGGACAACCAAGGCAGTTTGTTAAAGCTAAATCCTCATAGAATTGATATTAACCCTTTAACGACGAGATGTG
This sequence comes from Leptopilina heterotoma, assembly GCF_015476425.1. Lineage (NCBI taxonomy): Eukaryota > Metazoa > Arthropoda > Insecta > Hymenoptera > Figitidae > Leptopilina > Leptopilina heterotoma. The sequence continues at coordinate 3,710,364 of NW_025110986.1, forward strand.
CTACTTTTCAACATGAAATTCAATCTCTTACAATTAGTAGAAAAAAGCCATAAAAGTTGTTAAAAGTCCATACCCTACTATTTTTGGGGTCGCTCTTTCGAATGGTGTGGTCAAAATTTTCAAAAAATGATATTTACCCCTTCTTTTTTCAAAAATACTAAAAAAAAGTCAAGTTTTTTTAATGTAATTTTTTTCAAAAGAATTTTTTTCTGGGTCATAACGCTTTTCAAATAGAACAAAAAGTATCAAAAACGTGTTCCCGATAGTTGTACTTGAAAAATATTCATTTCTAAATTTTATTTTTTTCGATTTTGAATTTAAAATGGCGCTTGAAGGACAAAAAATTTTTCTTATTTTACGTAAGATGACAAACTTTTTCAAAATTGCTTAAATCTGATTGAAATTTGTTACTCAGGGGTTTTCGTGGTCGCTGATTACGAATTTGAAGTCTGATTTCAAAAATTCAAAATGGCGGATCCAATATGGCGGATGACTTTTTAAAAAATTGATCGGATTCGCTTGAAACTCGTTACTCGGGGGTTTTCGGGGTCGCTGATTACAAATCCGATGTTAGTTTTTAAAAATTCAAAATGGCGGATCTAAAATGGCGGACGAAATACAAAAATTGTTCAGATTTGCTTGAATCTTGTTACTCGGGGGTTTTTGGGGTAGCTGATTACGAATTTGATATCAGATTTTCAAAATTCAAAATGGCGGATCCAATACGACAGATGACTTTTTTAAAAATTGATTGAATTCGCTTGAAATTTGTTACTCTGCGGTTTTTCGCGTCACTTATGACGAATCTGACGTTAGATTCAACAAATTCAAAGTGGCCAAAGTATAATGAAAGACTAATTTTTTTAATTTACTCAGGTTTGCTTGAAATTTGTTAGTGTGGTATTTTTAGGGTGGCTGATTACGAATATGAAGTCACATTCCAAAAATTCAAAATGGCGGAATTATTATACTCTTTTTGCTCTGACTCTACCAGTATCAACTTATCTATATTTCACAATATGTGACAGGAAAATTTAAAAGTGATCTATGGTACGAGAAAATCGATGTTAGTTTTTCAAAATTCAAAATGGCGGAACGAATATGGCAGACGAAATTAAAAAATTAGTCGGATTCACTTGAATTCTGTTAATCTAGGGTTTTCGGGTCCACTGATTGCGAATCCGATGTTCGTTTTTAAAAATTCAAAATGCTTGGTATAAAATAGCTATAAGAATTGGTAAGGATATTTTTTTACACCTCGTCTGCCTTATCGATTCCACCATTTTGAATTTTGAAAAACTAACATCGGATTCGCAACCAGCAACTCCAAAAACCCACGTGTAACGTGTTTCAATCAGGTTTGAGATATTTTGAAAAATTCGTCCGCCATTCTGGATCCGGCATATTGAATTTTTTTAATCTAACGTCAGATTCGTCATTATCGAACCCAAAAACCGCAGAGTAACAAATTTCAAGCGAATCCGATTAATTCTTAAAAAAGTCATCTGTCATATTGGATCCGCCATTTTGAATTTTGAAAATCTGATATCAAATTCGTAATCAGCTACCCCAAAAACCCCCGAGTAACAAGATTCAAGCAAATCTGAACAATTTTTGTATTTCGTCCGGCATATTAGATCCGCCATTTTGAATTTTGAAAAACTGACATCGGATTCGTATCCAGCGACCCCGATAACCCCCGAGTAACGAGTTTCAATCAGATTTGAGCAATTTTGAAAAAGTTTGTCATCTTACGTAAAATAAGAAAAAAATTTTGTCCTTCAAGCGCCATTTTAAATTCAAAATCGAAAAAAATAAAATTTAGAAATGAATATTTTTCAAGTACAACTATCGGGAACACGTTTTTGATACTTTTTGTTCTATTTGAAAAGCGTTAAGACACAGAAAAAAATTCTTTTGAAAAAAATTACATTAAAAAAACTTGACTTTTTTTAGTATTTTTGAAAAAAGAAGGGTTAAATATCATTTTTTGAAAATTTTGACCACACCATTCGAAAGAGCGACCCCAAAAATAGTAGGGTATGGACTTTTAACAACTTTTATGGCTTTTTTCTACTAATTGTAAGAGATTGAATTTCATGTTGAAAAGTAGCACATCTCGTCGTTAAAGGGTTAAGGCCTATTAGTTATTTAAAAAATATCAACCAGAGAAATATTTACTTTTGGCCTCTAAAAACCAATGTTCCTATTTTTTTACTTGTAAAGCTTGCATATAATTTTTAAACATATTGCAGCAAGTTCGTACATAAAAACTAAACATTTTTCCCTTTGGAACCCCATCTCTATAATTCACTGTTTTTGAGATATTCCATTTGTAACAACTGCACAGCGTAACAACCGCACCTAGTATCCCCTATCAAATTGATTCTAAATTGTATCTAATCGATGCCACAAAATTTAGATCAATTTTTGATTTGATCATCAATTTTTGTATCAATTCGTTGCAATTGTAAGATTTTTAGGTTATCGGTGAAATGGATTAAAGGTTCAAAGTTTAAAGATGTACAAATCATTAAGATATATTGTAAACAAAGATTAGTAGTAAAAAATGGCCATGATTTTAACCACGATTATCTCAAAATCTATTTAATTTCGCTCTTGGATCCCTTTGGGAATTTAATCAATAAGTCACAAAGTACAAAATACAAAATTTGCATCAATTTTTGTCGTTTGCTTTTGTGTAAAATACAGTTCAAGAATTTTCCAAATAACGTCTTCCAACATAAAGTGATAAGATGATTAAAAGTCTAAAGAAAGTTTTGTAAAAGTGTTCAATATCGTGTTTAATATTTCCAGTCAAAATACCGATGATTGCAAAGGTATATAGAACAAGTTTTAACGTTCGTAATTAATACTACAATTTAATTCACCCTATCTGAGAATCTTGAAAAAGAAAAGCAATCCTGAAAGAGGTTTAATTTTACAAGATACGTGATGTGTGCGTTGATTAAAGAATAAAAAGTCGCACATAAAGTCATTTTATCTTTCTTGCAAACTGCAGCAAGCGATAATGAGTAGCACACAAGTAAAATATTTGCCCCCTGGTACTTATTGATCTCTGTTGAAACTAATAGTCCTTGTGCTCTCGATAGAAAAATTCCTCTCATTTGTTCAACTCGAAGGAATTTCAGCCTCCTATCAATAAAATTATTTCCCCTCTAATTACAACGTTTATTCATTGCTCTTTAATTATGTCATTTAAACACTTGATTATAACACACACTGCGCTATACTCTTGATTCATGGAGTTATTCTGGTGCTCGATTAATTGATGACTTAAACTCACTCCATTGATGGGAACGTGAGTCGTTTATTAGCACTACAGTCTTGTAATTAAAAACAGATGCTCTTGATCAAACTATTTTTTTTGAGAGTTACTTCTTTAAGAAAAAAGAATAAAGAAGAAAGAAAGAAGAAGAGAGAAAAAGATAAGACTTTTTGCGACTACATTAGATTTAAATAGGGTAATATGAATTCGACCATTTTCAAGACATTTCAATATATTTCAAGAGAGTTGGCAAGATTACAGACATTTCCAAGTGATTTCAAGATCTTTCCAATAAATTTCGAAAGCTTTTAAGAGAAATCAAACAACTTTTCTGCGCAAATTTTCAGACCATTTAAATTGATTTTCAAGAAAAGTAGAATAAAAATATTTTTCATAAATCTACGAAAAATTGAGAGTTATTTTCTCCACTTGGAAAGTTTTCATTAAAAGTGCTCCGCCTGATGATTCCATCGAGGAATTAAATTTTCGACGGAATATTTTTACAGTACTTTTCTATGAAATTCTCTGACTCATGATTATTTTATGACCAATGAGTATTTTCGACTACGATTATCTGTAAAACTATCTGCTCTTATTACTTTAGACCCTTTGGATCTTTTAATTGGCAGGTCAGAAAGAGTTTTTCAGTAATTTCTTTCCACTTTGTGGTTGTTATTTTTTTATTTCACTCTCAAAGAATTATAAAATGAAATTATCTGGATTAAAATTATTTTACGATTTTTTTCTTCAGTGGATAATGTTTAACATTTGGGGACGTATATCATCGTAAATTTTATAATGAACTTTTTTAGTGCCCAAGGCATTTACTTATATACGTGCGTGTAACTTTGTACTTTTGTCATTAAGTTGAATTCCTTAGAAATTGAGAAGTTAAATGATCCTTAAAAGTCGAAGATCCTTAGGCAATATCAGCATTACTCGCAGACATAAATGATTATATAACTTACAGACTTTTTTCAATGGCATTTATACCTGAATCATTCACTCTTTTCAGCTGCTTTGAATACATAAAACTTCTTCTTCTTCTTTAGAAAAGAAATGTACATTCACTGTTAATATTATAAGTAATGAGAATGTTTCTCAGGTGTCAATTTAATTTTATTGAGATTAATGTGTCGCTATGGAAAGAATTTCATTTATAAATTTAATAAACAGATTATTAAAAATGGGCTATTTGGTGTCTTACAAAATATTAGTAGTGTCACTAGCAAATTGTCCCAGCGAAAAGAAGAGAATATGTTAGCTTACTTATTTTCTTTCGCTGTGACATTATACTAGTGACTATATTAATATTTTGTAGCAAACATCGAATAGTCAAAGATTAATAATATGTTTGTTAAATTAACTATAATAATCTAATAATTCTATCTTTCATTCATTCTGTCCGCAGTTTGAAGTTAGTTTTTGTGTATGCTTTTGTTTTTTTTCTTTAAAAAATATTGTTTGACAAATAGAAAACATGCAGGTTTTTTTCATGATTTATAATTAAATAACATTAGAAATTAGAAAATTAGAAAAATTAAAAAAAATTATGATCCTTAAAATTTAAGGTTATTTCAAATAAATTTGACAATATTTTAATTAAAATTTTTTCAAGACCAATTTTTTCTATAAGTTCTAAATTAAATTATTTAAAAATTAAAAAAAATTAAATCACTATTTTATCTAAAGAATTTTCTTCCCAATGGGAAGTAAACGATTGGTTCAATAATAGGCCATGCTTGGCGAACTCCGTTCCATTATTGGAACATTAATGGCAACCATCATTGGACCACCAATGGTTTAAACTTGGGATGATCACGCTACTGCCAATGATCGGTAGCCAAGCATCGGGCCAATATTATTTGCCAAGGAATTGCCAAGGAGACAAAATCGATTTTCAAAAGCTTGATTTTTTATTGGCAGCCAACAAAAAACCAAGGTTTTGAAAATTGATTTTTCTTAATTATTAATTAAAATTTATTTTTAAAAAATATATTTTTCAAAAATTTATTTTAACAAAACATATTTTTTAAAAATATATATTTTTTAAATTAATAGAACATATTAATTTAATTTGTCACCTCTGGTAAAACAAAGATGAAAGACTGATAAATTCCCTCACTTTATATTTTACAGTGGAGGGATAACTGTGAATGTCTTTGCGAGAGAGGAGCAGGTACTTATATAGAGCCAGTGAAACAGGTCACAAGCGAGAAGAAATCACTAGCATGCACTCTGGCGGCGCTTGTCGGAACTGTTTTCTGGCGCGCATGCATATCCTGACATTATCGACACAGCGCTTGGCAACCAACGTTGCGCCACTTCCGACAAGCGCCGCCAGAGTGCATGCTAGTGATTTCTTCTCGCTTGTGACCTTTCTCACTGGCTCTATATAAGTACCTGCTTCTCTCTCGCAAAGACATTCACAGTCATCCCTCCACTGTAAAATATAAAGTGAGGGAATTTATCAGTCTTTCATCTTTGTTTTACCAGAGGTGACAAATTAAATTAATATGTTCTATTAATTTAAAAAAATATATATTTTTAAAAAATATATTTTTTTTAAATAAATTTTTGAAAAATATATTTTTTAAAAATAAATTTTAATTAATAATTAAAAAAAATCAATTTTCAAAACCTTGGTTTTTTGTTGGCTGCCAATAAAAAATCAAGCTTTTGAAAATCGATTTTGTTTCCTTGGCAATTCCTTGGCAACTAATATTGGCCCGATGCTTGGCTACCGATCATTGGCAGTAGCGTGATCATCCCAAGTTTAAACCATTGGTGGTCCAATGATGGTTGCCAATTGTTTTGTCAAGAAAAAACCATTGGGTACCAAGCATGGCCCATTATTGAACCAATCGTTTACATTGGCAACTTCCCGTTGGGTTTAGTTGAAAAATTTTATTGCGAGAATAATTTAATTTTTCTTTCAGTAATTCTTATATATTATCAGGAATAAAAAAAATTCTGACAAATGACAAATTTTTTTTCCATCTTTTAATAAAATCATAAACTCTTTTTTATTGAGCTTATAACAACCATTAGCATTAATAATAAAGTAATTGAAAAGGAAAAAAAACTTGACTACTATAAGATAAGTAATGTATAGAAATAAAAAAAACGGATCCTATATATATATTTTATATTTATTTTATTATTTTTTATATAAGAAATCTCTAAACGAAAATCTCTCGAAATATCTCAAAGTATAGTAACGCCTATCCCATTGGTTGCTTTCTCTCGTGAGCTATACTCAATTGGCTGAATTCATATTTTCTATCTTTGTCTTTTAAACACTTTTGAAATAGAGAGGTTCATTCACTATACGAACATATACTTACACATTAAAATAAAAGTAGTGTGCGTAAGAGATTCCCTTTATCCAAATCTTTTTCATCATCTTCGTCTTTCAAGTACTTAAAAAAAGAAAGTCTCAGTCTATTTTGGAAATACGTTTGTGAAAATCGTTATCTTAATTAACGCGATTCCTTCAGATATATTATTAACGGAATAAAGTGATTTAATCCAATTAAATAAATTATAAATTAATAAATTATTATTGATAAGAAATTATTTAGATAAATATAATTGTTAAATAAATTTAATTGAATTAATTTTTAAATGATTAAGTTTTATATATTTAATTTATGTAAAATTATATTTATTTGATTAAAAACATTTAATTCAGTGCATCAAGTTGTCCGTATCACCAAGACTCCAGTGTATGTATATATATAAAGCATTAGATATTTATCAAACTTTAATGAATAAACATACACTAAATGCAAAATGATAAGAATTGAGTCGTCGGATCTTATAACGACACATAAAAGTTCCACAGGGGTTTGAGTTGGCCCCTGAAGGTTGAAAAATTAATTTAAAAAAGAAATTTGTTTAAATTACTTCTGAATAGGAAATTTTATTGCGCATCTTTTTTCTTCTATAAAAATTTTTCGTATCTATTAAGGTTTTACAAGAAAACGCAAAAAACTAATTTTTTTATGAAATAACATTTCATTCATTTTTTTTCTTCAACTCGTTCTAAAATGAAAAGTTATTCATATTTTTTCATGAAATTTACAGGAGTTATAGTTTATGCTACCCTTTTGGTGAAAAAATATTAAAAATTATAAATTTTTGAATTTAAAAAACAATTATTAATAATTTCTTTAATCAATGTTCAACTAATGCTTGATAATTTGCAAACGCTTCGTTTATCCAGGAAATTTTCACGGAGAACTAACTTCCAGTGAATGAAATGTTTATATAGATATATAAATAAGTTTTCTATAAAGTTTGATTTCAATTTCATTAGCCGTTTACGAAATATTAGCAATAATATTTTCGCGGCGCTACGAACGTAAACACAGTACTCTGAGGTTAACGCTTAACACCACTCTACTATAAAGTATCCTCGTTTGATAGATTAATTCCTTTTTCAATATATGTTTTATATTATTGAAAAAAAATTATTTAAAAAGATGTTAATACTTCATAATTGTGACATATTTATTTATAACAATATTAAATGTTTACAAGCTTTTATTTTAAAAGATTATTTAAATCTAATGTAATAATTAATGTTATTTTATATTTATTTTAATAAATGTTTACATTTTATTCAGTAATCAAAACTTATTAAATTACTTTGCCTTTATAAAAATATATCTATTTTTATATTTTAAATAAAATACAAGTAATTTGTTAAAAATTATAATAAAAAAGTAGTATATACGTTAACCTCAGAGTATTGTGTTTATGTTCGTAGCGCCGCGAAAATATTATTGCTAATATTTCGTAAACGGCTAATGGAATTGAAATCAAACTTTATAGAAAACTTATTTATATATCTATGACGGGTTCCACGTCAAGTGACCCAGGTCAAAAATTTACATGGAATATTTGAAAAATTTGTAATTTCTGTAAAACAAAACGAAAATACGTTTTCTATTTTGGGTTTTGCTGCTGTTTTTCAACACTTTCTAATAGTGTGAACAAATGTAGAGAAAAAAAATTATTTGACCTTGAAAAATTAAATTAAAAAATAAAATTTCATTTTTTCATCAAATGGACAGTTTTTATTTAAAAAAAAAAAATTTTATCATAAAGGTGAGGTTTTTTCCTAAAAAAAATGTATAGGTCAAAACGTGGGACAAGAACTTTTAACTGGTCAAATTAAGCATTTACTTCTGCCGTGCACCGTCCCACAGTGGAATTTTTTTTACAATTTACTATTAAAAAATGTCTATAGCTTACAATTTTTAACCGATTTGAGTGTTCTTTGTCTTAAATTAAAGGGGAATAAATTCTTAAGACATCCTTCGAGGCCGATTTTGGAGATTTTAATTATTTATAATTTTTTTTAAATCAAAGTTAACAAATTAATACACTTTTTTAAAAAAGGAGGTTTATTTTCTTATTCCGTTGATGCACATGATCTAAATAAATGTAAATTCATCCAATATGACCACCAGATAATTAATAAAGCATAAAATAATTTATTTCAATTGTTATAAACAATATATAGCCCAACAACGAGCAGGGGCGGTGGATTGCAGAAGTAAATGTTTATTTTGACCAGTTAAAAGTTCTTGTCCCACGTTTTGACCTATACATTTTTTTTAGGAAAAAAACCTCACCTTTATGATAAAATTTTTTTTTTTAAAATAAAAACTGTCCATTTGATGAAAAAATGAAATTTTATTTTTTAATTTAATTTTTCAAGGTCAAACATTTTTTTTCTCTACATTTGTTTACACCGTTAGAAAGTGTTGAAAAACAGCAGAAAAACCCAAAATAGAAAACGTATTTTCGTTTTGTTTTAAAGAAACTACAAATTTTTCAAATATTCCATGTTAGACCAAAAATTTAAACTTTGACCCCCTCCAGTTTTTATATTTGTTTAAATAAATTAATAATATTTGGTATTTTTAATTGTATCTAATAGGACTACTGTTTTTGCAAAATTTTTACCCGATCCCAAACATTTAAAATTTTGACCTGGGTCACTTAACGTGGAACCCGTCCTATATAAACATTTCATTCACTGGAAGTTAGTTCTCCGTGAAAATTTCCTGGATAAACGAAGCGTTTGCAAATTATCAAGCATTAGTTGAACATTGATTAAAGAAATTATTAATAATTGTTTTTTAAATTCAAAAATTTATAATTTTTAATATTTTTTCACCAAAAGGGTAGCATAAACTATAACTCCTGTAAATTTCATGAAAAAATATGAATAACTTTTCATTTTAGAACGAGTTGAAGAAAAAAAATGAATGAAATGTTATTTCATAAAAAAATTAGTTTTTTGCGTTTTCTTGTAAAACCTTAATAGATACGAAAAATTTTTATAAAAGAAAAAAGATGCGCAATAAAATTTCCTATTCAGAAGTAATTTAAACAAATTTCTTTTTTAAATTAATTTTTCAACCTTCAGGGGCCAACTCAAACCCCTGTGGAACTTTTATGTGTCGTTATAAGATCCGACGACTCAATTATATTATTGAATTAAAATAAAATATACACTACAGTCAGAAATTGTCGGTACGAACGACGGGCGAGCTAAGAAAAATTGCTGCTGAAAGCCTATTAAATTCCTTCGACTGATTTGTAAATAAATATTATTTTATATTTTTCAGAGATTTTATCACCTAAGATATTTAAAAAAAAAATTGATTAATTTTTCAATTTTCGTGTAATATGTTTGTGTGGCTGCACAGTCTAGAAAAATGGGGAGCAAAATTAAAAACTCTTATAATATAACATAATCATTATAGTCTCAGCTTTTATTTAAGTCTTTGAAATTTAAAATTTATTCAACAGTTTTTGAAATATCTAAAAAATGTCCAAGTATGTTTTTCTAAAATTTGATTTGATTCCGAATCCTCTAAACTGAATGCATATTTTTCTCTTATATATGGTATAAAAATTAATACTCTTCACTTTAGAGGATTTTTCTCTCGCATATTATTTACTAATTACGATTATGAACTTCTGAAGGAAAGTTAATTTGATGCACTGAATTTAATGTTTTTAATTAAATAAATATAATTAAAAACTAATAGTTAATTACTTACAATTATTAATATATTTATTCCTTTATTTATTTCATTTGAATTCAATTTTTCTGACATTTGAACATCAAAAAATTGTTTGAAATATTTTCCTTTGGAGAAGAAAACTTTAGAGGATATTAGAAGAGGATTTTATTTTCTTTAACTATGAGATTACTCTTTTTAGGGTGCACGAAATTAGAAAAATTAATCAATTTTTTTCAAAATGTCTTAGGAGATAAATCTCTAAAAAATATAAAATAATATTTATTTACATATCAGTCGACGCAGAATTTAATAGGCTTTCAAACATAATATTTTTAAACATATTTTTTGTTTAAACCAAAACAGAAAATACATTATAATTAAATATAATTATTCAAATAAATAATACTTTTGAATGAAAGCAGTAGATATTTTCTGTATATTGGGATTAAACTTATAAACTAATTTCAATTACAAAATCATCTAAAATTATTTTTGTATTTGAATTAAGTATAATGTTTTCTTAGTGAAGCCCGTGTGGAAAAAAATTTTAGGTGTGTGGAAAAATTTTAGGGCGCTGACCAAGCGCTTAATAGACTGTCTAACGTCTTTCTAGACCCAGGGCAGACGGTCTTGTCGAGCGGCTGTTCAGAATTGAAACGAAACTTCCACGCTATCGTCTAGAATAGACCAGCGTTTCTGGTCTGATCAGCAGTGCTAGTAAATTCTAATCTACGTCTATTCAAAATTTCTCATTATATGTTATGACAACTATTCTTAGAATGATAAAACTTAATTATATTTGAAATAATTTTGATGACTTTTTTTACATAAAAAGGATAACAAAATATTTTAATTTTCTGTATTTTTCACTTCAACTTTCTTTAAGCGTAAGGCTTTGTGTCTCTCCCAATCTTTGGCATTGGAGATATAGTAGTCTTTTTGTAAAATAAAATTTACTGCAAATCAAAACAGCCGGATGAAACTAGCAGTCGTACTCAGCACCAATCTTTAGGCGTCAACCACTAATTAATGAAATTAATAAATAAAAACTTACTAAATTTGCTATTTAGTGGATATTAATTTTCAAATAACAATACTCGATGGTTTTTTAAATCATTAAGTATTACTAAATTTGAAGGAGAGGCATATTGGTAGATGACGCCTAAACATTGATGCTGAGTGCGACTGCTAGCTTCAGCCGACTAGTCAAAACACATAGAAACACATCAAAATCTATTTTTTTAGTGCACATTTAAAATTAAATTATACAGAAAACAGCAACAACATAGCACATTATTATTCACATAAAACAGGAACCACAACGAATACTAAAATTCACAAAGAAAATGCACCATACGCTGACTGATCTAACGACGCCAAACGACGCGACGCCATTAGGCGCCATGTTACTTAACAGCTGGGCATACATCGACGCATGCGCATATAACATCCTAGACCAAATCTAGACGGTCTTAATAACACCGTACTAGGCGGACATATTTGACTTAGATTTTTTCTAATAAGCCCATCTGTTAAGTCACTGATTCGGGACTTGATGGACCGTCTAGAATTAGACGGACTTGATGATTGCTAATCGGGAAATCATTGGACTCTAGACTGCCACAATATTTTTCCACACGGGAGTAGCTATCATTTTCCAATAATAAACTATGTTAATTTAATTTCAGCAGCAATTTTTCTTAGCTCGCCCGTCGTTTGTACTTACAATTTCTGACGGTATATTGTATTTTAAAATTTATTTATTATTAATTTTTTTATTATCCTACAATTTTTTGTTATAAATAAAATTATATTTATATTATAAAAAAGTTTAATAATAAATAATATATAAATAATTAATATATTAATAAGGGTGTCCAGCGGTCAGGGAAGTCAGGGAATTTTAATCAAAATCAGGAAATTTTTTTAAAATTTCATAAGAAATCGATTTTTTTTTATTTTTTAAATTTTCAGCCGACCAGATACTTGAATGAGTGAATCACTTTCGTTTATTGGTTCTCTTTCATTTTTGAAATCATCATCAAAAGGCTTTTCTAATTTGGAAAACTTTGTGAAAATGATTTTAATTTTATCTCATGGGAACGCGGCTTTAGATCGTGGTTTTTCAATAAACAAATAATTAGATTATTTTATCTTTGTTTTTTTTTTAGATTTTATGTGTGTAATATTTTGTTTACAACAAAAGAAGGTTTATAATGATGATAAATAAAGTGTTTAAGTTCACTATCATAAAATTACGTTAATATTTACCAGCTCACATAATTTTTTTTGTTAAAGATTTGTTATAAAGAAGGGAAGGGAAAGTCAGGAAATTTTTTTCTTAGTACTTGCAGGACACCCTGAATTAATTATAAAATAAATGTATATGTATTTTATAAGTAAATAAAATTTATTTTTGAATAAATACCAAGAACCGTTTCGAAATTTTAGTTTCGTTTTAGTTCCTGATCTTCAGTTTCCGTCATTTTTAACTGATTTTCAGTTTAATTCCACTGATTCAAATCGCGAGAATAAAGTCACTGATTCTTAGTCAAATTTCACTAATCTTAAGTAGGAATTTCACTGATTCTGATTTAGAGAGTAAATTTCAATAAAATTAGGCCTAATTTTTGATGATTTTGTTCGTATTACTTCATGTAATAAATGTTTTTTATAATAAACAAAATATGATCATTTGTTTTATATAAATATGTCTATTTTTTATAAATTATGTTTAATTATTTGATTTTTTAATTATGTTTTGAAAATTAATTTTTCATCGTCAAACTCGAAACACTGTTGGCGCGCGCTTGCGCGCGCAATTTGTCGTCTAGTATAAATTAAAAAAATAATATGGTACACGTTAAAACGTTAAAATTATTTTCTCGTTTAATATCAGTTCGAGATGATTATTTTCACCACACAAAAATCGTTAATTCTCTGAGTAAAAAGAAAACAATTCAACATTATAATGAGGCCATTAATCATTTTTAATGTCAACTCACAGTTCTTTTGCCACTTTGCTCGTTGCGGGGAATAGAAACGACTTCGCAATTAAGGGAATTCGTCACGATTTCTCAGGGTTTCTTCTGGACATTAAATCAAATTATCTACGTGCAATGTTACCCTTTACTTCATATACATATTTTTTTATTTAAATTTTTTTATTTTCAATTTTATTTTTTATTCAAATTTAAATTAGTTTTAATTTAAAAAAATGTAATGCAATTCTTTAAAAGAATTCAACTATCTTAATAAATATTAAAATTCTTTCCAGAAATTCAATTATTTTCAAAAAATTTTTTTAAATTATCGTCAACATTCTAATTAATAATCTCCTATAATATTAACATATTCGTCGTCGTTTTGTCGTCCGTCGGTCGTGTAACTCCGTACTTCATTGTTCGGTCGTTCGACTTTTATCATTTATTCATCGTATCGTATATATTGTACATGCATATACGGATGCGCAGTAGTGTTCTGTCAATATTACGCATGCGCAGTAGTGTTCTATCACTATAACGCATGCGCAGAAGTGTTCTGTCAATGTCAGGCATGCGCAGTAGTGTTCTATTACTATAACGCATACACAGTAGTGTTCTATCACTATAAAGCATACGCAGTAGTGTTCTATCATTATTACGCATGAGCAGTAGTGTTCTATTACTATAACGCATGCTAAGTAGTGTTCTATCACTATAAAGCATGCGAAGAACATTCAGAACTTTAAAATTAAATTTTTTAATCCATACACAATCTAAAAATTATTTTTCTACAATACAAAATTCCCAAAGCCCAAAATGTCCAAAATATGAAATTTCCAAAATAAGAAGTGTTGAATTGTACTGTAAGTGAAAAGAATTAGATTATTGAGTATTGAGATTTAACAATTCTATTTCTGTGTAAGATATTTTTAAAAAATCATTATTGTCAATGTTTTACAAAAATTTAAATAACTTCTAAAAACATGAACTCTTTTAATGATCTTAAGCTTACTTTAAAGGTTATTTTCTACAGAATGGGAATTACTTGTAGACATTAACGTGTAATTTTTTCTTAGAAATTGCAGGTCGGCAAAGTTATACACAAAAATTTCAATTTGAAATAATTTTTTTTTAGAAAAAACTATTCTTCAAAAAATATATAACATGATATGATGTAGATTTTTCAAGAAAATTTAGTAAAAAAATATGTTTGAATTTTAAAAATTATTTTTCTGTTAACCCGTTGCCTGTTAACGACCGTTGGGTAGTAAACTTCTTAGCGCAAAATAAATGCAATTTTTATGTAAATTATAAAATAAATTGTTTTATATCATTATCAACACACTATTGATTGCAATGATCCTAAATTAAGTAATAAATAAATTATTATTTATTATTTTTAAATAATATAACAATTTAAAAACAAGTAAAATTTATGAAAATTTATTTTTAATTTAAGTCACATTTAGTGTATAAGGGTTTTTGGAGTCGGTGAATTCGAATTTGACCTTAATTTTAAAAAATTCAAAATGGCGGACATCATTTTTGAAATTCATTTGGATTTTTATCAATTTCAGTACCTAAGGGTTTTTCAGGTCGCTGAATTCGAGTTTGACCATCATTTTTAAAACTTCAAAATGCAGGATCCAAATTGACGGACATACTTTTTGAAATTCATTTCGATTTTTATTAATTTCAGTATCTAGGGGTTTTTCGGGTAGCTAAATTCAAATTTGACCTTCATTTTTAAAAATTTTAAATAGTGGACATAATTTTTAAAATTCATTTGGATTTTTATCAATTTCAGTATCTAGGGATATTTTGGGTCGCTGAATTTAAATCTGTCTTTCAAAATAAAAAATTATGAATTCAAAATGAAGGACGTAATTTTTTTAATTCATCCCGATTTTTATCAAATTTTGTACTCTATTCTATATCCTTTGCATTAGCTGATAAAACGAATCATGACCCCAGAATGTGCCGCGTGGAGGCTGCAAAGGTTTTACATTATAGTTTCTGTTCTTTGTTTTTTTTGTTTATAATATCTGTTTAAAATTTAAAAATTTTGTCCGACATATTGGATCCACCATTTTATAAGATTGTTTCAAATTTTTGAAATTCTTTTGGTCTTAGTTTGCCAACCTGCATTTTCTAAGAAAAAAGTTTCGTATATTCGCATAATTCAAGTTATTTGAATCAAATAAATATATAGATAAAAAAAATTATTTGAATGAGATAATTTTTTTTAGTGTGCTAATACTTTTACGTATGCAAATGGAAGAACATTAATTTATTTATTATAAATTTGGTATAAGGACTACATAAATAATTATTTGACGCAATTAAAGAGATATTGGTCTAAATTAAAATAATTAATTATGAAAAATAATTGCATATTTGATATGAATAAGGGAAATTCCACGTCAACACGGACAGAGCTCTAAACAAAAATTGCTTTGATGGATTTAAACGTTCTGGGGCTTAAAAGATTTTTACATTCATGTACTTTAAGATGCCGATGGGCGTTTTTTGCAAATTTTCATTTCCGATGCCAATAGAGCTGTCAAAAGTCAAAAGGTCCAAAAATCTCAAAATACTTTTATGAATTAAAAGCAAAAAACGGGGTAAATTATTTTGTAACTCATTCTTTAACAGTTTTTAGGGTCCCAGAATATAAATCTAAAGTTTTTTTTTAATTCAAAATGGCGGATCCAATATGGCAGACAAAATTCAAATTTGAAAAGATTCGATTAAAACTTGTTGCTCGGGGGTTTTTAGGGTCGCTGATTACGAATCTGAAGTCACTTTTTAAAAATTCAAAATAGCGGAAAAAATTTTCAAATTTTATCCGATTCCCTTAAAACGTGTTACTCGGAAGCTTATGGGGCCACAGATTCCAAATATGAAATCACTTTTTAGAAATAAAAATGGCGGATCCAATAAGTTGGACAAATTTTTAAATTTGATCAGATATAATTAAAACGTGTTACTCGGGGGTTTTTTAAGGTATCTGATTACGAATCTGAAATCACAATTTAAAAATTGAAAATAGTGGATCCCATATGAATGAAAAAATGTCCAATTTTGATACATTTCGCTTAAAGTTTGTAATAATAACAAATTTTTTACATTATAGAACAGTATGAAGCTAGAATTTCTTAAAAGTGACTTCAAATTCGTAATCAGATACGCTAAAACCCCCGAGTAACACTTTTTAATTAAATCTGATCAAATTTAAAAATTTGTCCACCATATTGGATTCATCATTTACAATTTCTACAAAGTAACTTTATATTCATAATCTGCGACCCCAAAAGCCCCCGAGTAACACGTTTTAAAGGAATAGGATCAAATTTGAAAATTTTTTTCGCTATATTGGATCCGCCATTTTAAATTTTTAAAAAGTGACTTTACACTACCGGTCAAAATTGAGAGATCACCCATTTTTAGTCGAATGAAAATCGTTTTAAAACATAAAATTTATTGAAACTAAAATTTTTTTCTGCTCATTTTTTTAACCCCTTGACAGTGGATGACGTGTATACACGTCATGAAAAAAAACTGGCCCAAACTGTGGATGACGTGTATACACGTCATGGCCCAAACAATAAAAACATCTTAACGTATATTCGCAATAATTCTTACTCGGGGGTTTCTGGGGTCGCTGATCACGATTCTGAAGTCAGATTTTCGAAGTTCATCATTTTTGATAATCGTCTGCCATATTGGATTCTCTTTGTTGAATTTTGAAAACCTAACATCGGATTATAGCAATCAGCGACCCCGAAAACTCCAGATTAACAATTTTCAGACCAATCTTATGAATTTTTAAAAATGAGTTGCTATATTGGATCTGCCATTTAAAATTTTTAAAAATTAACACCGGAATCGTAATCAGCGACCCCAAAAACCCCCGAGTAACAAATTTTAAGCGTATGCAATGAATTTTTCATAATCGTGACCGCCATATTGGATCCGCCATTTTGAATTTTTAAAAACTAACACCGGAATCGTAATCAGCGACCACGAAAACCCCCGAGTAACGAATTTTAAGCGAATCCAATGAATTTTTCAAAACCATGACCGCCATTTTGAATTTTTAAAAACTAACACCGGCATCGTAATCAGCGACCCCAAAAAACCCCTTAGTACCTAGTGTCATGAAAATTTATTCACAAGAAGGTCTTACACATTTCGGGACCATTTTGTTATATTTTAGCTACACACTGAAGGGGTTAAAGATGATAAAATTTTGAACAGAAGAAGATATTTCAGAAGTCGTTTGGCCAATAATTCATTTAGATATTTTTAAAAAATCGCCATTTTCAATGTTTTACGAAAATTTGAATAACTTCTAAAATAAAAACTTGAACCAAAAAAATATAAAAAATTTGAAACATTCTTATTTACAGAAAAATAATTTTTAAAATTGAAACGTATTTTTTTTATTAAATTTTCTTATAAAATCTACACCATATAAAGTTTTATATATTTTCTAAAATAGTTTTTAGTACAGAAAGATTGTTCCAAATTTTTTGAATTTTTTTGGTCCAAGTTTGACGGCCTGCATTTTCTAAGAAAAAAATTACACGTTAATGCCTATAAGTAATTCTTATACTGTAGCAAATGGCCTTTAAAATAAGCTTAAGATCATTAAAAAGCGTTCATTATTTTAAAAGTTATTCAAATTTTTGTAAGACATTGAAAATGACGATTTTTTAAAAATATCTAAATAAAATATTGGCTAAATGACTTCTAAAAGATCTTGTTCTTTTTAAAATTTTATCATCTTTCAAAAAATAAAAAGCAAAATATTTTAGTTTCCATACATTTTATGTTTTAAAATGTTTTTCAATCACCTGAAAATGGATGGTCTCTCAATTTTGACCGGTAGTGTAGAGTCGTAATCAGCGACCCTAAAAACCACCAAGTAACAAAGTTTTAATCGAATCTGATAAAATTTGAATTTTGTCCGCCATATTCAATCCGACATTTTAGATTTAAAAAAAACTTTAGCTTTATATTCGGGGACCTTAAAAAACTGTTAAAGAATGAGTTACAGAATAATTTACCTCGTTTTTTGCTTTTAATTCATAAAAGTATTTTGAAATTTTTGGACCATTTGACTTTTGACAGCTCTATTGGCATCGGAAATGAAAATTTGCAAAAAACGCCCATCGCCATCTTAAAGTACATGAATGTAGAAATCTTTTAAGCCCCAGAACGTTTAAATCTATCAAAGCAATTTTTGTTTAGAGCTCTGTCCGTGTTGACGTGCGGAGTGTCCCATAAATATTTAGTTATTTAAAAAAAATTATTTTATTGATGCAAATAAATATTTATTTAAATTAAAATCCATGCATTACTGAATCAAGTAATTTTCCTAATTGATTTAAAGCAATATTTATTAGATCCAATTATTCCATTCATTTGACTTAAGTAATTCGAATTTACTACAAATAACTATTTATTTGATACTACAAATTAAAATTTTTATATCAAGGGCAGTTCCATACGAAAAGTAAATGGTGGATCACCGATTTTTCTTAAAGTTTGTAATTTTGTAGTATTTGGGGTACTAAATAACTGTGCCAAACAGTTTTGCAAAAAAAAATAAATTTTGCAAGATATTTAGATTTGAAAAATCAGAAACTGAAAATAAATAAATAAATGTCAATTTTTTATAATATTAAAAAAAAGTTAAGAAAAATTAAATTTTCAATAATTTGTTTAAACAATAATTTTTTATTGTTAAAAAAATATGCTAAGGACATCATGGAGTTTCCTAAAAAAAATAGGAAGAAAATAGTAGGAGGAACTGGAAAAATTATTTACTTTTTATAAATGAAAAAAAAAATTAATTATCGATAGTTGTTTTCATTTATAGCATGAATTTCTGCATTACCTACACATTTTACATTAACTTTACCACTATTTCACTCATTCACCTTATAATACATAATGCACATATATATATAACACTCCTACATATAACATAACCTAACATACACATATAAAGCGCAATACTAATGCTAATGTCGCTCGCAAATACATTGAAATGAATGATTTGAACTGTCCTAATATACTCAGTGGCAGAGTTGATTCACGACTTGTGAGAAACGGTTTGAAAGTGAATAACTAATTAATTTCTTGTCATTTTATTTTTATAATTTTATTTTTGACATTTAATCGAATACAAATTATTGTGGTCAATTAATGAAGTATTATTATTTTTTAATTAATAATTTATTTGAAGATTTCAACTTAACTTTAAAATTATTAATAAAATATAAATCTATTTAAGAAGTTAGAATAAAGTAAAATTAATGTTTATCTGAACAAATCTTATTTTATATTAGAATAAATAACTAAATGGAAGATAAATTATTTTGAAATTTATATTACAACAGATTTTTTCATGCGAATAAGACACAAGTATATATAATATATTTATCCATGTATGCCTACATATTTTTCTTTTATAAATTTATGCAGGCACAAAAACAAAGTTTTAGAAATAAAATGATATAATGAGTATATAAAACTTTTTACTTGGCAATAAATAAAACATTTAAATTTGCCATTATAATCTTTATTATTTTAATTTCATGTAAAATATAACTTTAAATAATTTTAATAATTGAAAGATCAGTACCATTTTTTAACGTAATAAAATTAAAAATTCACAACAAAGTTTTTTAAAAATTATTGGGTCGGAAATCTTAAATATATGATTTATGTATCTAGAAGAAAATTTTTACTTAAAAAAATAAAAAGGTCTAGCTGTTTCAGTTAAGACTTTAGCTATTCTAGAGAAACTTATCGCTCTTCTAGATAAGATTTTTTTTGTCTTGTAGTAGACAAACAATATGACAGTGTTCATCATTTTGATTGCTCCATAAATTATGATTATGTAATATTTATTTCTAAAAGTTTTTCCTTCATGTAGAATTTCGCATTGAAAATATTATTTTTGAAATATCTTTACGAAGCTTTAAGAGTATCCTGTCTGCACTGTTTAATTATATTATATAAAGAATAATTTAATGGAAATTAAAAGTCTATTATAAAAATGGATTCCCTGTTAAAAAACAACCTAATATTGTGGATTTTAATAAATATAATTTTAATTATGGTAGTTTAGTTTACTATTCTTTTTTCTTCCAACTTCTGAAACTAATAGAACATGTAAATCCTTATTCATGTCCTTATTTCAGTGTTGGCTCATGACGTGTATAGGTTAGGTTAAGGGGGAGTGACACCTTTCAACCGAAAAAAATTGATTTGATTTTTTTTTGCTTAAACGATACTTTATGGTGTGTAGAATAGAAATTATACCATGAAAAGAAATTTCGAAATTATTTAATGTGAAAAAAAGCGAAATCTGTAGAAAGTGTCCAAGAACGCTTCGAGTGCTTTTTAGCGCCATCGGGTATTTTTTCTTTTATCGTAGCAGCTCAAGAATACTGAAGACAGCTTCAAATTGCTCGAAAGGATGAAAATGAAGGAAATATTAATGTAGAAAGTCACTTATATAGTGCAGGCATCGTAGATTAACGTGTGGTTTTATTTTCGATGTTTTCACATTACAAAAGTTTAAATGCGTTTTTCTCGAAATGACATTTTTCAAGACGGTGGGCAGTCTAGCTATAACAGTTTTCATCGGATTGACTTCAGTCAAAGTTTTTTTGCTCGTCATTTACTAATGCTTTCGAGTACGTAGCGGATTTTTTTTGGTTTGTTTGATTTTTTTTTGACAATAGATATTTTGAAAAAATTTCGCCCTAAAAATCGACTTTTTTCTTCAAACAGCTGCCAAATACACAAAAATTAATATTTTTAAAATATCCTAAGTACTCGAAAGCTAAATCTATCACAGATTCAGAAAAACTTTGAATTTTTGTTTTAGATTAAACGGTCTAATCAGAATCTTGCCCCCTGATTTGCTCTGTAGAGAAATGAGACCAAGTTCGGCGCGCTCTGTAGGCAACAAATTGAAACTTTTTTTAAGTATAAATATATTTTCGTAAACTTAAAAAGTTAACAAATAAAGTCCTCCAATCCAAAATTTATTTACTTCATTCCTGCGTGTCTTAAAAAAATTCATGAAAATCAGGTTAAAAAGACATCTCAAAGGTGTCACTCCCCCTTAAATCACGTGATAGGTTCAAGTGCGTAATCGGGAAATTTATTCACCCTTATGTTACATATAATTTTGACTTTATTGTTTTTGATTATTGACAATTAATAACTATTATCTTTTTTTGACTATTTTGTAAAAAGTAAATGTATGTAATAAAGTTTTCATAGATTTTAAAACGAATTTATAAATAACGTTTAAGTAACAAATTTCCTAAGGGCTCTTAGAGTTTTACATTCAGTCCTGACAGTATAGTTAGTTGCGTGGTGGCGCTTTCATTTTATCCAACTTTTGGACAAACTGTGACACACGCAGGTAAATATCTACCAAAGTACATCATAAAGTATTACAAATAGTAAATCAGTTTATGATCAAATGCATACCAAAGTTTAATCTAATATCTGTTTTAATCTTTAAATTACTTTTTGAACATTCTTTGGAAAATGCATTTTAATAACCATACAAGAGAATTTTAAACATTAGGTATTAAAATGCCTATGTGTAGCCATTTTAACCAACTTTTGACTAAACTTTATACAAAATATTTTCTCAGTGTGGAAATTGAAATGTCAATTGTTCAAGAATCAAACTTTTACAAAGACAATAAATTTGTAACAGTTGAATGTTTATATTCTCAACGTCAGTTATTATTCTAGTTTGCATTCTGCAGTGACATCTGTCAGATATTTTGGATTTATACAGTAAAAAAGATAATTTTGTAATTGCTTCCTACTGGAAAATTGAAATAGAGCTTATTAGAAGTTAATAATATAATATTTGAATCCTATAATTTTTAATATTTACGATTAATTATCAACAAAACTTTGTGCTACTCATTGCGCTACTCGAAAATGGTTGCATCTACATTCGGACTGCATTATTTTTAAAATAATGAATAAAATATTTCTTGTTTAATTATTTTGTAAAATAACACTATTTTCATAAAATACATACTTCATACATTCGTCCAGTATATTACTTTAAAGTAATTATCGCAATGCATTATTATTTATTTGACAAAAAACATGAAAGTGTCCGAACACCCGAAAATCTTTGCATTTTACATGTTCTATGTTTTGGTATTGCTAGAGATTTACTTTCTCGGAGCCTGCGTTAAGATTCCTCATTGTTAGTCTTAAATTCAAAAAAATCGTATAAGTAAATGGGAATCTTATTACTGAAAATATTGAATAATAAATTTCTAATAAAAAATTGTCTTCTCATTGCAACATTGAGAAGCCCAGATTTGATTCTATATTGTGTGATATGCTCATGTTTAGGTAAACCAAATATAAAACGAATGCAAGCGTTCAACGCCCTTTCCAATTTGTTATTCAGGTCATCAGTTAAATCATCGTATATGGGACAGCAATAATCAAAAAAGGGAAGAACGAGGGCTTTAATTACCCAGTAAAAGAAGCAGTATTGGAAGAGAGCGAATAGTATTGGCGGTGAGTTTCTGCCAATACGTTTTCGTGTGAAAACCGTATTGGGGCATTCTGCCAATCCTGCTTTTTCACCGTCAATTCTGTCCTCTTGAATCTTTCGATTTCAGGTTTATTGATCGATTCGGTAGTGTACTGTTGATCTATTACCACATGATTTAGGCAGCTTTCGACGTTCACTCTAGGGGCGCTGTGAGTATAAGTCACAGCGCTTATCTAGAAAATACCCTAAATCATATGGTAATAGACCAACAAATGGAATCAATAAACGTGAAATCGAAAGATTCAAGAGGACAGAATTGACGGTGAAAAAGCAGGATTGGCAGAATGCCCCCAATACGGGTTTCACGCGAAAACGTATTGGCAGAAACTCACCGCCAATACTATTCGCTCTCTTCCAATACTGCTTTTTTTACTGGGTAGCAATAATCGAGTTGAGATAGAAAGAGACTCTTTTTTTCTATTCAGTGCTGCAGGACCATAAAAGTTTTGTGTGATATATTAGCTACATGTTCGCTCCATGACAAGGATCTATCCAAGATCAATCAAAGGTCTTAAAACTACATTTTTGTATGTGATGGTAATTCCCCCCACTGTAAGGGGAGGAATTGACATCAGTACGTCATTCTTAGGAAAACCAGACATAGTAGCCACCATAGCTTGAGTCTTATCAGAGTTAAGAGTAAGGCCGTTATCATTCGCCCATTTCACAACGTAATCAATATCTGTTTGAATGTTTTTAAGTAGTTCTGAGAGCTTTGATAAAGGACCTGACAGATGAAGCTTAAAATCATCAGCATATTTATGATATTTACAAAATTTGAGTTGTTTTCCTAAATCGTTTAAAAATAAATTAAAAAGTAAAGAAGAGAGAGAGGCTCCTTGTGGAAGTCCACATTTAAGCTTATCCCAATCTAAACAATTTCCATCTTCATCGACTACTCTTTGGAATCTAGAACTAAGATACCCGTGTAGAAAAATTTCGGGGCAGTCTGGAGTCCAGTGATTGCCCCAACTAGACGCATCTGGACGGTCTAACTGTATGCTATATGGGATTTTTCTGGACGGCCTAATTTAGACTTTCTAACTGTATGCTATGAAGGAGTTTACACCGTAAGCCTTAAATATAAGCCTCCGCGAGCATAAACGGATATGCCTCCATGAGGATATACTTGCGTCTGCGCAAAGTGTTTGCCTGCAGCTGTGTTGTGAAAGAGTTTGCCTTCACAACGTGTTCGCGCAGGCGCAAATATATGCTCCTGGAGGTATATCCGTTTATGCTCGCGGAGGCTTATATTTAAGGCTTACGGTGTAAACTCCTTCTATATGGGATTTTTCTGGACGGTCTAATTTAGACTGTCTAACTGTATGCTATATGGGACTTCATTGGCATCACTAGAATTCAATATTTTTAAAGTACAAATCAAAGTACAATCAAGACTTTAGTGCCCGATTTGTCGGTCTTCTTTGAATTTATACATGGATTGTCACTTCAAAATGCAATGGAATAATTTAGTCAATCTAAAGAATCGTTCAAAAATAAATATTGGAGGTTTATATGAATTATTATAAATAAAATTTTCAATGAATTTAATTAAAAATTCTAAAGAACTTAGATTTTTGAAAAATGACTAATAATTCAAATTCTCCTGAAATTAGATAAATTTTTTAACATATTGTATTTAATTAATTATTAAAAATAATTTATCTGTAGAAGAATTTTAGTTAAAAACACTATAAACAATTGAGTGTTGGAGAAGTTACAGATTATTGTAGAAATTTAATTATTTTCAAAAGTAACAAAATTCTACACAGAAATTCAATTATGTTCAAAATTTTTTTAAAATTCTCATCAAAATTTCAATTATCTTTATAAATAATAAAATTGTTCTCTGAAATTCAATTATTTTCCAAATTTTTAACAAGATTCTTGGCAAAATAAAATGTAAGCAAAAATTTAATTACTTTCATAAATAAAAAACCTTTCACAAAAATTCAATAAGTATTTACAAATTTTTTATAAGTTTCTCCTCAATAATTCAATTATTTTTATAAATAATATAATTCTCAGAATTTTTTTATTATTAAAAATTTCTTAGTTAATCTCAGAATTTCTTAATTATTTTTAATACAATTTTAATCGAATTCTTCGAAAAGTATATAATTATACTTAAGAATTCTAATGAAATTCGTCATAAAAATTCAATTATTTAAAAAATTTTTGATAAAACTGAAAGTAATACTTTAAAACATTGTTTAATGATTATAATTGTAGTAAGAATTATCTATTTAAATATTCATATATAATAATTAAAATAATTCGGGATTATTATGTGTAATAATTTTAGTCATAGTTTTCACTTCGTCCTTATAAGCAACAGAATAAGGTAAAAGCACCGTACTTGGACACTTTTAAGATAGAAGCAAATTTAGCAACGATTTTTAAAAAAATAGTATAGTTTTACATGCCAAACTTTTTATATTTCGTTTGTATTATGATTAAAGAATTCAAATTAAAAAAATTAGTCTAAATTTTTACTTTAGTTAAATATAAATCTAGAAAATAACTAATTGCTTCTTTACCGTAATAGTTGGACATGCCTTTTTAGAGGGTCCAGTTGGTCCAGTAGTTTGACACGATAAGGACCAATAGTTGGACATTATAAGAAAATACGCATGATATTTATTTACATACAATGTTTGCATTTGTATATTAGTTAATATTGTCAGCTATTAAATTTATTAGTTAGTCATTTTATGTTAATTAATTCATTATTTAATTAGATTAAAGCCTGTTAAGTTTTTGTCCAACTACTGGTGCTGCTGGTTTTTGAGGTTATGAAGCAGAAGGTAAACTTGGACACTCATTTTGAGTAGTTCGAGACTTATAATTTTTTTTTGATAAATTTTGAGCTTAGAAATTAAAAAATTGAATTATAGCCAACAGAGATCCAAAAGCTAATATTAAAAAACGGCATATATTATTTTTTCATTTACATTGAAAGCAGTTTTAATTCTTTTTGTTACTGTCCATCTATTGGTTCCATTTTTTGCAATGTCCAGGTACTGGTGCTTTTACCTTATATGACATTGGCATTGATACAGTAAATTAGGAAAGTTCACACCCAGACTTCAGTGGCCGTGCGGTTTAAATGCTTAGAGTCGGGTCGTCAAGGGTGGGGGGCGTGAGTTCGATCCCACATGCGAGCGGATATTTTTCATTGTAAGTGTTATATAAAATAATAAAATTACTATATTTAATCTGTATAAGTGATATAAATTAAAATTGTAAACTTGTTTGTAAATAATGTTAAATGCCTGTTAAAGAATGAATTTAAAAAATGTACCAATTAACGCAAATTGTTTTTTATTAAAACTAGCTCCTCCGACGGCCGCAAGCGGCCGTCTACGGTGCTCGTTTTTATATGTCCATTGTCCAAGTCCATTATTTTATTAATAATAATATTCAAATTTTTTCAGTTAATAATTTGCTTATTTATATTTGAAATGTTGACGTTTTTTTTGACAATGCAAAATAAGATTTATTATGAGTACTTTCTCTTAACAAAAATAAAATTTATATATTTGCGCTCTTTTTAAATAACATACGACTGCAGCGCCACCTTCACATGTACAAACAATTTTAAAAACACCCTTCTATTAAGATTTTACATTCTCATTGCCCATTCTTTACTTCGATACTTTTCGATACATTCGACCTTTCCACTCCATGTCTTTTTTAAGAAAGGATTATTTTTTAATATTACTATTTTAAATGATATTTACTGCTAGTGCAGTATATTATTTATTTGAAAATAATATAATTATTATAATAATAAGTTATTGTCATTAAATACATATACACACATATATATGAATAACAATAATATTTATTTATTATTAATAATTCATATTTTCACATTACATTGAATAAACGTGAGAACCGAGTAAATTTGGGTAAATTATTTAAAATTAAAAAACTGAAATATTGAAATCGAACCTAAAATTTTAAATATTAGCACTGCTCATTAGCCCTGATTAGCTCGTCCAGTCTGGACCAACGCGTGGTTCGATCGTCACTGGTCTGATTAGCCCATGGTCAGACAGTCTTTTCAGCGCCCAGTTAGAGAATAGACTGTCTTTCTGGCACCACACTAGAACCCAACAATTTTTCTACACGGGTAAGACTCAAACCAAGTGTATGCAGATTTGGACATATTAAAAAGTTTGAGTTTATATAAAAGTAATTTATGGTTAACTGATGGAAATGCTTTTGAAACATCAAAAAAGACGATTACGATAATATATTTCAAGTCCAACACAATTTTGATATCTGTTGTAAATTTCAAAGCTGTAGTACCAAGTACTATGTTTCTAACGAAAACCGGAATGCAAAGGCTCAAGCATTTCTTTAACGTTTAAAAATTTCGTTTTCTGCTCGCAAGGTAAATGTTCTAATGGTTTAGATCTCGGTTTAGATAGAGTGCAAAGGATCCCAACGGGAAGTTGCCAATGTTAACGATTGGTTCAATAATGGGCCATGCTTGGTGCCCAATGGTTTTTTCTTGGCAAAACAATTGGCAACCATCATTGGACCACCAATGGTTTAAACTTGGGATGATCACGCTACTGCCAATGATCGGTAGCCAAGCATCGGGCCAATATTAGTTGCCAAGGAATTGCCAAGGAAACAAAATCGATTTTCAAAAGCTTGATTTTTTATTGGCAGCCAACAAAAAACCAAGGTTTTAAAAATTGGTTTTTTTTAATTATTAATTAAAATTTATTTTTAAAAAATATATTTTTCAAAAATTTATTTTTTAAAAATATATATTTTTTTAAATTAATAGAACATATTAATTTAATTTGTCACCTCTGGTAAAACAAAGATGAAAGACTGATAAATTCCCTCACTTTATATCTTACAGTGGAGGGATAACTGTGAATGTCTTTGCGAGAGAGGAGCAGGTACTTATATAGAGCCAGTGAAACAGGTCACAAGCGAGAAAAAATCACTAGCATGCACTCTGGCGGCGCTTGTCGGAAGTGGCGCAACGTTGGTTGCCAAGCGCTGTGTCGATAATGTCAGAATATGCATGCGCGCCAGAAAACAGTTCCGACAAGCGCCGCCAGAGTGCATGCTAGTGATTTCTTCTCGCTTGTGACCTGTTTCACTGGCTCTATATAAGTACCTGCTCCTCTCTCGCAAAGACATTCACAGTTATCCCTCCACTGTAAGATATAAAGTGAGGGAATTTATCAGTCTTTCATCTTTGTTTTACCAGAGGTGACAAATTAAATTAATATGTTCTATTAATTTAAAAAAATATATATTTTTGAAAAATATATTTTTTTAAAATTAATTTTTGAAAAATATATTTTTTGAAAATAAATTTTAATTAATAATTAAAAAAAATCAATTTTCAAAACCTTGGTTTTTTGTTGGCTGCCAATAAAAAATCAAGCTTTTAAAAATCGATTTTGTTTTCTTGGCAATTCCTTGGCAACTAATATTGGCCCGATGCTTGGCTACCGATCATTGGCAGTAGCGTGATCATCCCAAGTTTAAACCATTGGTGGTCCAATGATGGTTGCCATTAATGTTCCAATAATGGAACGGAGTTCGCCAAGCATGGCCCATTATTGAACCAATCGTTTACTTCCCATTGGGATGGAGATAGGTCTAAAAATTTTGGGCTTTTAGGATTTTGTATTTTTGGTATAGGACGAATTGTACTCATCTTCCATATTCCCGGAAAGACTCCTGTCTGAAGCGAGTAGTTATAAATATGTAAAAGAATAGGAAAAATTATTGGTATTGCCAATTTTATCATCTTGATTGAGATATAATCAGGTTCTGTAGCATTTGTTTTGATTCTATTTATGCTTTGAATAAGATTCTCAACTGTTATATCCGCAAAGAAAAAATTGTTCTCATAAAAAGTATCAAAACTGACAATTAGAGACGCAGAAGTAGAGTAAGAAATCGGGATTGGAGTTTGAGAAAAAATATTTATAAAATCATTTGCCTAAAAGCAGTAATTCGTATTTTTTGTTTGGAATAAGGTTAAGTTTTCTTAAAGTGCACCAAATATTTTCAGATTTGTTTCTGTTTTTAATCGTGTTATAATTATACTTGTTGTAAGCATCTCTTATTCTGGTTATTACTAAATTTCGCATTTTCTTAAATTTAACCTGATCATTACTCATCATTATCTCCTGTCAATTCCACTAAGTCTGTTTCTATCCCTAACGAGCAATCTTAATTCATTGGTCATCCAATGAGAAAACTTTCTTCTAGAAGTTGCAGGATGTAAAGGTGCAAAATTATATTAAAATTGAAATGTTGACGACAAATTTTTTTTAGATTTTTTTAAAATAACTAAATTTCTGCAAAGAATTTTATTAATTTTCAAAATAATTGAATTCTTGTGATGAATATTGTTATTTTTGAAAATAATTTAATTTTGCAATAAATTTTATTAAAATTCCTGAATATAATTGAATTTCGGCAAACAATTTTTCTTTTTATAAAGATAATTGAAATGTTGACGAGATTTTTAAAAAAAAATTTTTATAATAATTGATTTTTTTGAAAAAATTTTGATATTTATTAAGATAGTTGAATTTTTTCAAAGAATTACATTAATACTTCTAAAATTGAAACTAATTTCAATAGAATTGAAATGAAAATTTTCCAAGAAAATACTTCATTAAATGATTTATAAGTATAATATTTTTATGACACACTGAGAGAAGACCGATACGTAATAGTTCCCGCTAGACGTCGCTATGAGCTACTCTGCTTGTCGTGTTTGAGTTGTTCCGAATCGGGTGCTGAGACTCCCCGATCCAGTCAAACATTGTTCTCGCATGTGAGAAAACAACTGGTGGCAAACACTGAAAGTTCTGCGTAATCTCGCTTCAGGACGTTCCACGTTTCGCATCGGGGCTTGAGACATCCCGATTCGAGGGTTCACATAAAAACATTCAAAAGTACAACTCAAGGCTCGCACGGGACGTATTAGTTCCCGGACTTCTCTCAGTGCAGGTCAATTCTTCCCTCACAGCACGGTATATCCCGCGAATATCCCATTTCCATCCCGTGATATCCCTAGGATATCTCAGGGAGATCCCATGAGATATCTCACGGGACGGAAATTTGAATATCCCAAGGACATCCACTGGATATCCACGGGATATGCAAAGTTTTCTTTCGTGGGTCATCCCGTGTAAGATATCCCGCGTGGGATATGTCGGCGCATGCGCAGGAAACGAAATGCAATCGTTCCAAGTGTCAAAGAGTGTGGGTCAAAGAGCTGTGAAATTATATTTAACGCATTTAAATTAGAAAAAGTTTGTTTAGATATTTGTTGCATTAAATTAACGAAAGTGGAAAATATATATATTTATAAATTCAGCTTAAAGTGTACGATTTTTTAGTTACTTTTTTTGTAGATGATATATTAAATTATTCAAATATTTATTCTAACTACATTCTAAACAAATACTGCATGAATTACTAGATTAATTACTGAAAATTCAGTATATTTTTCCCTTTAAACAAGAAGATATCTCTAGGATATCCTTTTGCTCAGAGGGTTTAGTCAATTAATAAATAATAAAA
Organism: Leptopilina heterotoma; assembly: GCF_015476425.1. NCBI lineage: Eukaryota > Metazoa > Arthropoda > Insecta > Hymenoptera > Figitidae > Leptopilina > Leptopilina heterotoma. The sequence continues at coordinate 3,740,898 of NW_025110986.1, forward strand.
ATCTTCGTAAAAAATCTAATTATTTTCATATAAACAATAAAATTTTTATCAAGATTTTACTTATTTTCAATACAATTTTAATTAATTTCTTCGAAAATTTCAATTATTTTTAAAAATCTTTTAAAAATTCTCCGAGAAAATTCAATTATTTTAAAAAATAATTGAATTTTTCACAGGAGTTCAATTATTTAAAAAAATTTAATAAGATCCAATTCAAAAATATTCAATTATTTTTACACGGAGAGAGAATATATATTAAATTTTGTAAAAATATTTTCAAATTGGGGAAAAAGTGCGACAAAGCGAAATTTTGATATCAAAAAATACTAAACTTTAAAAAAACTTATATGAAATTTAGTAAAGTTATATTAAAATTTAATTAATATTCTTGATATTTGATATAATTATACTAAATTTCACATAAGTTTTTTTAAAGTTTAGTATTTTTTGATATCAAAATTTCGCTTTGTCGCACTTTTTCCCCAATTTGAAAATATTTTTACAAAATTTAATATATATTCTCTCTCCGTGTAAAAGTAATGAAATTTTCACTATAGAATTAAATTATTTTAAATACAATTTTAATTGAATTCCAGGTAAAATTAAATTATGTTTAAACATTTTTTTTAAATTCTTCGAAAGAATTTAATAGTAGGGTAAGTGTACCAATTACCGAAGGTGTCCCAATTGTCGATGTTACCATGGCAATAATTAAAAAATGTTATCTTAAATGTATAATTTGTTTGTGAATGTAATATTAAATATAGGCATTTTTTCACATTTATAACGCACAAGAAAATTAATATTTATCACTTTTTGCATTTATAATGTGATACAATGTTTAAATAAAATACAAAGTTTGTTTACTTGATAATTGGAACCATCCTCGACAATTGGTACGTTTACCCTATCAATAAATAGTAAATTTTTTCACAGGAATTCAATTATTTTAAATACAATTTTAATAAAATTTCGTAAAAATAATGTAATTTTTTAATGTAATTTTAATTGAAAATTTTGAAAATAATTGAAATTCATAAAGAATTTTATTGAAAACTTTTGAAAACAATTGAATTATTTAGAAAAAATTTATTACAATTTTTAAAAATAATTGAACCTGTTAGAGAAAATTTATTAAAATTATCTTGAATTTTTTCTCAGAAATTTAATTAAAATTGTATTGAAAATAATTGAATTTCTCAGAGGAATTTTATTATTTACAAAAATAATTGAATTATTACCAAGAATTTTACAATTTATAAAAATAATTGAATTGTTTCGAAGAATTTTTTATCAGAATTGTTGAAAATAATTGAATTTTTATTAAAACTCTTAAACATAATTGAATTTAAAAAATATTTTAAAAAATAATTGTATTCTTTCGAGAAATTTTATTAAAATTTATTGTAGTTAAAATAGTTGAATTGCTTTAAAGAATTCTATTATTTATGAGAATAATGAAATTCTTAAGAAGAATTAATTTAATATTATGTACCTACTTAATAAGTGAATTCTTTAAATTTAAAATTACCTAATAATTACATAATTATTATGATTATAGAATCATTCAAAAATTGATGTTTATTCTTGAAAATATAAAATTTTTTAATTTACAAAATAATAAGAAATGGAATACCGCGTTCCGCGCGCTGGAGCGCTTATCATTTGCTAGTGGGTAAGAATTCCTGAAGTGGGCCCCTATTTTTCATTGGGTCGGTGGATTTTTCTCATTCTTATATGTTTCGATAGCCTATGATGGCATAATAAAAACTTGTAAATAGTTTTCCGAAATTCGAATATTTGCCAAAGTTATTCAAGGTCAAAGTTATTTGTAGCGTTTTAGTAAATAGCTAATTACTCGCGATCGGATGAACCGATTTTAATAAAAATTGGAGGAGAGTTTACCTAAAGAATTGTACTTTAGATAAATGATCAAAATTTTAATTAAAAAATATAATTTGTTTAAATAAATTAACTTTTCAATTTTTGGGGTTAAAAAAAAATTTGTTCTCCATCTTTTTTTTGGATTTTTTTTTAATAATCAAATAGAGAATACTTTTAAGATTTTATTTCAACAATAAAAAAGTGGGATTCTCTATCACTTTAGAAAATATAATATTTTTAGTTACAAAATTTTTTGAAAAGTTAAAGAAATTTGAAGCAAAACAAATGAATGAACTAAACTTGGTTGGTTAAAATTGTCGAGTTTAGTTCATTCATTTGTTTTGCTTCAAATTTCTTTAACTTTTCAAAAAAATTTGTAACTAAAATATTATATTTTCTAAAGTGATAGAGAATCCCACTTTTTTATTGTTAAAATAAAATCTTAAAAGTATTCTCTATTTGATTATTAAAAAAAAATCCAAAAAAAAAGATGGAGAACAAATTTTTTTTTAACCCTAAAAATTGAAAAGTTAATTTATTTAAACAAATTTTATTTTTTAATTAAAATTTTGATCATTTATCTAAAGTACAATTCTTTAGGTAAACTCTTCTCCAATTTTTATTAAAATCGGTTCATCCAATCGCGAGTAATTAGCTATTTACTAAAACGCTACAAATTACTTTGACCTTGAATAACTTTGGTAAATATTCGAATTTCGGAAAACTATTTACAGGTTTTTATTATACCATCATAGGCTATCGAAACATATAAGAATGAGAAAAATCCACCGACCCAATGAAAAATAGGGGCCCACTTCAGGAATTCTTACCCTAGTTTTCTTATAAATTCTAAACATTTAATTTTCTCCAGTACTTTTAATAAAAATTCGTGACTTTTCCCTGATTTCCCTATGACCTGTGGCAATCTTGACAATATTAAAATACAATCCTTCCTCTATGAGGAAGCAAAAAGTATAAAGAAGGAAAAAAAGGCGAAAAATTGACAAGTTAGAAAAAAACCGATATCCCTTTTTTTGTAGACAAATAGACAACTTTTTCAATCAACGTAAATGTCAGAATGATTTATGACGGTAGTAAACGGCTAGGAATAAAGAAGATTACCTCCTTCCAAACACGCTTCTGTAGCACACAATAATTTATGAACTTGGTCCCAGCAAATTTAGAAGGCTCATCTCTTCGCTCTCTATATATAAAGGTTGCACCTCTTACAATTAGTTACGTAAACGACTCCCTGAACACCTGTAATATTTGTTTTTTCAAACACAAATAACTATTTTTTGAAGTTAAATACTTTTCAAATTTTAATTCGATTTCCAGAATTGAATCGTTTCAAAGAATTTTCTTAAAAATTTGTTATGTTTCATTCCAAGTGAATGTACTCGTTGTTTTGAAGGGAAATTTTGACCTCCACTTAATTTATACAATTAACTTGGTGTTTATAGTGGGATACGTATAGGGGGAGAGTTCTTTTTTTCCTTTATTTGAACCGCCTGATAGAAAGATTGATTTCGTATTGAATCAAATGCCTCGTGGTGTCAATGTCGGAAAAGAATAAATGGCCTAACGAGACATGGAATCGTCATCTGTCGTCATCGGTGACATTAAAGTCTGAAAACGAGTCTGTAAATGCTGTTCGCGTAACGCGATAATCCCCCTTTGATTTCTCCGCGAGAGAGATGAGAGAGACCAAAGTCGGTGCAAACGATGCGCAATGACCCTTTGTTAAAAGTCTCTTGAAGGAAGGCCCGATTGATGCCATAATGTCAGTCATCGATTGCGTCCCGTGAGGGGAAGTAACCTTTTCCCACCATGCGGTCAGGGGCCTTTGTTTGAGTTTCGGAGCGAAGATAGCGCCGGGGGGATTCCTGACCCTTAATCTCTCATTAAGGAGTTTTCCTTACCTAATGACTTTTTTTCAAAAACATAAATTTTTTAAATATCAACATTTGCAATCTTTATATTAAATTCGGATTTATTATTTTATTACAATTTCAGACATGGGAGCGTTCACAAATGATGTCACGCAATTTTTCGGGATTTTAGACCCCCCCCCCCCATCACGCAATTTTATGCAATTTCCCATGTAAAAATACATTGTGTCACGTTTAGGAGAGACCCCCCCTACCCCCAAAAACGTGACATCATTTGTGAACGCTCCCCATAGGGTAAGTGCACTTTAGTTAGTTGTAAAATTAGAAAAAAATTGCAAGTTTTTAACTTCTTAAGGGAAAAATGACAAAAAAATCGATTTTTTAAAATTTTAGTTTCTAAAAGTAGAATCAATTAGGACTAGAACAAGACTTTATAAAACCTTTTCTGACGAGTAGAAAAAATCTGATTACATGATTCTGAATACCATGAGTTTTTAATATTTTTTCTTTTTTCGTGTCTCCTGTAAAAATTGTTTTTTTCCAATTTTTTAACTTTCGGTACACTTTTCTCCGAATCTACTAAACCGATTTGTAATTTTTTTTTACTTTGTTCAGTAAGGTTCCAAGAATACGAATAAGAAGTTTAACATCGTTTTGAGTTGTACAAACGGAGATATGAGTCAATGAATCAGAGAAAATGGGATTTTTATTTTGCTTTGGGTATAAATATTCATAAAAAAGTTTCTATTGAAGATAACGTCGTATTACTTCTTATTCATATAATTGATTATATTTGTAATCGAATGAAAAAAGGGCGAACGCAATTGGAATAATAGTTTTTGAGAAAAGTGTACCGAAAGTTGACTCTTTTTGCATTGTTTCTAGGTGACTTGGGTGTCCCCTTAACTTACTTTCAATCTGCTCACCCTATATTTATTTATTCAGTCTGTAAGACCCTACTTTCAATTAATTAAATGTAATAGTTTTAGAAATTAGTTGAATTTTTTAATATAATTTAAATAGAAAAATTTGTGAATTATTGAAATTTCGTAACATTGAATTATACATAAATAGATTTATCTTTAGCAAATAATCAGTCGAGCTGTCCAGTTATTAGACTTTTTGCAGTACCATCGACACGACAAACTTAGAAATATAATTCCTGGGAGTACTTTAAAGTAACATTAAAAAAACTAGACAGAAGTTATATTCCGTGTATGTATGTATGTATGGATGTATGTATGTATGTATATGTATTAGGGTGTCTGTTATTTACCAAGTTGTTTATATTTCTTGCGACGCCCCCTAAGTTATTAGTTTACCATCTAGAACAAAATGTCAGACCAAAATAAACCCTTAATATTCACAATAAGCCTTGCCCCAAAGACGATACATTTCCCATTTAAAATACATAGGATTTTGCTTCTTTTTACAAATTAATTTTTTTTCGTCAAATATTTTATTTTACATGAATGGCAAATATATATTCTTATAGGAAATTCAAGGCTCTAAAAAACGGTTTCTTATGATTTTTTGATAAATTATCTCCTTTAGGAGTTATTTAAAGTAAATGTTCAACACTGTAAATTTTGAGATTTTTCAGGCTTCGAAGTGACACACTTTTCCACTTTTTTTGGTCAAGCCTACTTTTTGCTACTTATTTTGTCAAAAAGCTACTAAATGCTACTTTTTTCCAAAAAAGGTAAAAAAAATTTACAGAATTCAAGAATTTTAGTTTCTTTGGTGAATTTCGTAGATTTCAAAAAACCCGACAAGTGAATTAAATTTATTATTGGACGCGTGATTATAATATATATTATAATAATTACTAATAGTGGATGTTTATTAAATTACAACTTTTTAACGTTTCGAATTTTTCGTATCTAATTTTATTATTCTTTAAGCTTCTTAAAAAAATTAAAAACTAAATTTTTCATTTTTCACTATATAATTTAATAGTAATACCTTTTTTGACTTTATAAAAGTTTCATCAAGTATAGAAAAAATCAATTAAGAATGAAAACTTAATTCTTTTGGTTATATAAATTGTTTGATTAAAAATCCAAAATAATATTTATTTAACGTGATTATTTATTATATTATGTTTACAAACTTTATGTCAAATCTAAAAATATTAATTGTATTTTTAATAATACAGTGTTTTCAGTCGGTTGTTCAATAATAAAAAAATCATTTATAAAGATTTAAGATCTATCTAGAAGAAAAATTATAATTTTTTTTAATTATAGAAAGTGAATTTATCATTCGGCAGTTAAATATTAAGAAGAAAGAAGCTAACAATAATCCGAATCAAATTTATACAAACAAATTAAATATCTTAAATAAATCTCTATAAGCTCATAGATTTCATAGCTTCTTTCTTCTTAATATAATTTTTTTTATTGGAATTAAATTGCTCATAATTTATTATTGTACAAAATTATGGCTATGTGGATTCTAAAATTTGAAAAATTTATATGACTAAAAACAATCCATTTTTTTCATTTTGATAGTTGTTATTAGTAAATTACTAAAAAATGTTTACGTTTCATTTTGAAAAATTAGATGGCTGATAAAAAGTTATTGATAGTTTTTTAAAAAATAATAAGGAGAAAGAAGGTGTCAATTTAACTTCTCAAAATTATGAGCCTGTTATTAAAAAACAAATTCTTATGAAAGATCTCATTTATAAGTATTATTATTAACAATTACATTTCATTATGCAAATAAAACTTTCTAATGTAAAATATCGACAAAAAAGCTATTATATTTTCATTTTTTATGTTTATAAATCAAAATTTAAGAAAAATTTTGTGAATTCCTATTTTTAGTATTTTTTTCTTTCAATTTTTTGGACAACAACATATATTCACTTAATTTTCTTACTTAAAAAACTAATTTTACTTCATTTTTAATATGCTACTTTTTGCTACTTTTTTTCAATTTAGAGGACACTTTTTTCTTCCAAAATGCTACTTTTTCACACTTTTTTTGACCTGCTACTAGACTTCGAAGCCTGATTTTTGTACACTGTTAGAAAATTCTGTTGTGATTTTACAGCAAAAGTACGAGAAACAATTATCCATGAAAATAATAATGTAATTTAACTTTACTAAAGTGCTGTAAATTTACAGTATACCATGTATTTTGGAAATATTCCCTACTATTAATTCGGAAATTCTACCATTTGAATATTTACATAAAAAATCAAAACTGTTTATATTGTTTTCTGATATGTTATAATAAAAGTAAATTAACTAAAGAAAATTTTTATTAGCATTTTATTATCATTATTACTGAAATGCGAAGCCACGATTTGAACCCTTAGTCGTATATAGTGTTGTTTATTGTATTTATTTTATTTATTTATTGTAAATTGTATGGAGCCATCAACCTTGGGAGCTGCGCCTAGACGCGCTCGACCAAGGGAGGCTATGAAAGTCTCTTGCAAAATATTATGTATATTGGCCCGACGCGAAATAGTCATTATAATAATCAAATTATTTATTATATGAATGTTGAATGACTTTTCTTCGATCGACAGTTAAAAATGAAATAATTTTATGTGATAGTCGCAAATTAATAAGGAATAAAATATTATCTTTTTGTCAAATTATAAAAATTAATGTTATATTTATTAAAATCATACATCTCCAAACTAAAGAAAAGTTAAATTAAAATTTTGCATAAGACAAAAAATAAAAATAAACTAAATCTGTTACAGTATCAAATATATATGTATGTCACAGAATCTTTCCTCGCGCATCACTTAAAAACAGCTGAACCGTTTGAAACCAAATTTGGCAGAATGTTAGACCTTGGGCCAAGGAAGGTTTATAAATTTACAGATTTGAAAAATATTAATAAGATCGGAAGATATGCTATTTTTTCAAAAACTTCAAAAATTTTCAATTTTTTTAAAAAATGCTTTTAAACTTTCTATAATTGAGTATAGCATGTTATTTAGTCACATTTTAGAATATTTTTGCTAAAAATAATGTCCTATAACTAAGATGTAAGTATAAAAATATTTTCAAAAATTTCAAAAAATCGAAATTTTTTAAATTAAAAATTTTTTAATGAATTGCTTTAAAACTCTCTATAATTGAGTATTACATGTTATATAGTCAAATTTTAGCATAATTTTTTCAAAAATACTGTCCTATAACTAAGATGTAAGTATAAAAATGATTTCGAAAAATTCAAAAAATCGCAAATTTTCAAAATTTACATTTTTTATTAAATTGTTTTTAAACACTCTATATTTGAGTATTACATGTTATTTTGTCACATTTTAGCATAATTTTGCCTAGGGGCCGTCCATAAATTACGTAACACGTTTTTTGTTAAATTTTGAACACCCCCTCCTTCTATGTAACAAGTTGTATATGTAACAAAATGTAACAAAATCCTTTTACACCCCCCCCCCCTATCATTGTTACGTAATTTTTAAAAATATTTTTTTTACTAACGTTTTTCGAAACAAATTTGTTTATATTTTTAGTATTTATATCGTACAATAGCAATACAAAATTAAGTTAAATATAAAAAACATTTAGAGGAATAATTTTATTAATCATACTGAACAACCAAAAATATATCATTGATTTTTTAACAATATTTTTATATTATTCCCAAGAATCGATTCGCGAAATGATTCGATTTTTACTTATATTGAAGTGGCGACAAGGGACAGCTTTTCAAAAATTTATCCATTATAAAGAGATTAAGTTTCTTATAAATATTACGTAACAATGATGATTGACCCCCCCCTCCCATGTAACATATGATAACATTTTCTCGAACCCCCCCTCCCCCTCTAAACGTGTTACGTAATTTATGGACGGCCCCCTAAAAGAGTGTCCTATAACTAAGATTTAAGTATAAAAATGTTTTCAAAAAATTTAAAAAATCACAAATTTTCAAAGTTTACATTTTGTAATGAATTGCTTTTAAACTCTGTATAATTAAGTATTACATGTTGTTTAGTCACATTTTAGCATAATTTTGCACAAAAAAATCCTATGACTAAGATGTAAGTACAAAAATATTTTCGATATCAAAAAATCGAAAAAATTATAATTGTTATTAATTACTATCAAGCTTAATTCAGTAGTATTTTTGGGGTCTCTGATTAAGATTTTGTCATCAAAATAATGCAATTCATAATTATTCATCCAATTCATCCAATATTCTTTAATTGAAACTTCATTTCTAAAGATATTTTGAGCAATGTAAAGACAAAAGTTAAGCAGGGGGTCTATGTTTGTTTAAAAAAATTCCCGGCGTTGTCAAAATTTTACCCGGTTTATTTTTTTTTAAACAAATTTAAATTTACTTGATTTTAAGTTTTAGCCATAAATAAATCTGCAGATGGCTACAAAAATTGACTTATTTTATGAATATACTCTTTTTTAAGTAAATATGTTATATACCAGTACCAGTCTTTGACCGATAAATAGCCGGGAATTTAATTTTATCAGGAAAAACCGGAAATTTTCTCACCAAATTAAAAAAGTTTTATTATATTAATTTGTTTTTAAAAACTGCTTTTTCCTTTAATTTTTATTGATGTAATATTTATGTAAAAAGACCCGAGTCAAAATTTAAGCCCTACTTTCAGCCTAAACATATAGATTTTATTTAGGTTTTAGCAGTAGTAAGGTACACTGTTAAAAATTTCGGGAATTTTTCCAAACTTTTGCATGGGAATTTTCCTAAAACGTGTTTAGAAAAAATTTTTTCCCAAAAAAATGGTAATTTTCCTGAGTGTTTGGAAATTTTTAGATACGAATTGAAATTTTTCTAAATTCTGTTGGGAAGGGGATTTTTCTAAACGTTTGAGGGAATATTTACAAATTTTTAGGAATTTTTCTAAATCTTTAAAGGAATTTTTCCAAATTGTTGCGGGAATTTTTCTACTTTATATATTACATGCACTGTAATGTAATTACAATGCAATTAATTAATTAATATAGTTAGTTATTTTTTACTGATTAAAATTTAAAAACTGCTAAATTAAATAGAAAAATATTTTTCCATAAAAAATTTTCTGTGTATAAAGCATTTTTTAAAATATTTCTCAAACATCTTAATACATGTCATAAATTTAACAGAAACATAAAGGGAAAAAAATTAAAGAATAAGTCGGTTAGTGAAGAGTTTTGAAAATATTGGATCTTTAGAAATTTAGAAGAAGTCATAAAACAGGGTACGGTCCACATGTTTCTTACAACTGATTCTTTGCAAGAGATTTTCATAGCCTCCCTTGGTCGAGTGCGTCTACTGTTCCTGAATAACAAATTTGATAGAAAACAGTCTGTCACTGCGATTAAAATAGTAATATTTTCCTAACGAAATAGTTAATGTTAACTTATTATTAGTTTTTCACAGTAAAATTTAATTTACGGTAAACACCTTTTCAAATGTATTAGCAGAAACTAAAACCCGTCGAAGACGGGTCCGATAGCTAGTTTTAGATAATAATAGAATATAAAAGCATTGTAGCATAAATTTTTAGAAATATTTGAATTTTGAAAAAGTTTCACATTAAAATCTTTAAAAACCTAAATTTTTTATACTTTTAACTAACAATTCTGTAGACTTAACTTTCTTGAAAAAGTGTAATTGAATTTTTTAAAAATTTTTTTGAAGTTTTTATTTTTTAATATATATATTTAATTGAATTCTAACAGAAATTTCTAATAAAAATTGATTTAAAAATTAATCTCAGTTCAAAGTTTAAATTATTATTATGAATATTATATTATATATTTTTAGAAATAATTGAATTTTGAGAAGGTGTCAAATTAATTTCGGGAATTCAATTATCTTGAAAAAATTTGACTTCAAATTTTTCAACAACCAAAGTTTTTGCAGAATTTCTAAATTCAATTATTTAAAAATTCAATAAACCTGTTAAATAAATTTTAATTACAAGAAAAATTTTAATTACAATATTTTTCAAATAACTATGTTATTTAGAATTTTTTATTGCCATAATTTTGAAATTCAAATATTTAAAAATTTCCATTTAAAACCTTTTTAAATTTAATTATTTCTAAAATTTTCTACTGCGACTCTAATATACAATTATTTTCTAAAATTTTGAACTTTTATTCTTCTTCAATTCAATTAGTTTTGATAATTTTCATTAGATTCTTTAAAAAATATTGAATTATTCAAAAAGAAAGTTATTTTTTCTAAAAATTTTTACTATAAATCTTCCACAATTCAATTATTTTCCACAATTTTTAATAGGTACAAATTTTTCAACTAATTCATTATTTTTACAAATCAATTATTTTGAATAATAATTTTCAGAAAGTTCTTCAAAAATTCAATTATTTAAAAAGAAAAATTAATTTTTTTATAGAAATTAGAATTGAAACTTATTTAAAAAAAATTTAATATATTTCTACTACATTGGATACAATTTCTCGATTTATCTGACCTACTGGGGAAACTTCTTTTTGTCGATATTTATAAAAATGTAAAAAAAGTTTGACTAAGAAATAGATTCATTAATAACAATATCAAAAATAACTTCAATTACGAGATCACTGTTAACTTACAGTATCAAATTCTATCGAATTGATACCAAAAATGTGGATCAAATCAAAAATTGATTCAAATGTTTGCCATTAATTTGATCCACTTTAGTGTCAATTTGAAACTTTCAAGAAAACTGTAATCATTATTAAAGCAAACATTAATCTTAGTTGAAAAAAATCAACTTCAACTTTACACAATAAGAAAACTAAAATGAAACTCGAATTTTTTTCAAAGCAAACGGTAAAAGATAAATGGTAAATAATTTATTATTCAATCCTGTTTTCTCCAAACAAGATTGGATGATACATTTCGCATGAATGAACTTAACCAGAAGTAACGTCAGTTATATACACTCACTTATATAATAGATTCTATTATTGCTTGCCATGAAATAATTCAGAAAAAAATGAATACCTACTGATAAAAAGAAAGATAATTTTTTTTATTTGAAACCATAAAATTGGAGTCCATGGAACAAAAAAGCAACTTAAATTTAAATTATAAATTAAATTAAAGCGAGAGAGAGAGAGAGAGAGGGGGAGACCAGTCTTGAGCGAATTAATTTTATTTTCCCGCGCGCCACAACGTTAACGGAAAAAAAAGTTTATACGCCGCGCAAGTCTTTATCGGGTCCGCTTTTGCAATTAAACCAATAAATCTGCAAACTAACGGCCCTATTATTTATATTGTATGCGTGCGCGCGAGTATATTTCCCCTTTAGCGTTGAACAATAAAGATAAACGTAAACATAATACACGAAACACTATAAAGTTATGACATAAATTTCATTTAACGATGCGTGGGGCATAATGCCCCGTTAACTTTTAAGTCTCAGCATTTAAGGGCCTCATAATGTGAATTTGTAAACACCATGTCGTGGCTGCATTCAAAATATTTTATAATTCTCTCGTGAAAATTTTTTTAACTGTATATACAAAATTAATAATAATTTTAATATTTTTCTTTATTCATTGATATATTTTACAAATATAATACATAAAATCAGGGTTGCCACAAAAATTTAATTTTGTTTTTCCCTGATTTTCCCCTGAATTCCAGACAAAATTTGGACTTTTTCCTTGACCTTAAAGAATATTCTGATTCGCTCTAAAAATTATTATATAATCAAAAAAAATGTTCTATTATACATTTAGTTACGAATTTCTTTAATTGTAAAATTATTCGAAAACATCCATAACTTCATTTTTAAATAAATATTTAATCATTATTATTTTTCCATGGGAAATAAGAATTTTCAAACTTTCTAATTCAAACCTTTTGAAATTCAACAATATAGAAGAATATTACAAAACACGAAGAAATGGATTACTTCGAGTTTTCAACTCGAAATGATCCATTTCTTCATGTTTTTTAATAATTAAAGGTGACCAAGTGATAAAATCATTATTTTATATTTTATATATTATAATAAGAATCGATTATTTAGAAATTCTTCAATTCAATATAGATTAGAAAATAAAAACTTAAAATAATTTAAACACAAATTTTGTTTAAATTATGATAAAATTCTACAAAAATAATAAATTATTTTCCAAAAAAATAAAAATTTCACATGAATTCATTAATTATTTAAAATAGAATTTTCATAAATTTTTTCGAAAATTTCAAATGATTTAATATTTGGCATTAAATTTTTCGCAGTAATTCAATTATTTTCATACATTTTAAAATTCCTTTCAGCGATTTAATTATTTTCATAAATAATAAAATCATTCGGAGGAAGTCCATAATTTCATAAATAACAATATTCATCACAAGTATTAAATTATTTTCAAAAAGAATGTAATTCAATTATTCTTAAATATTTTAATAAAATGCATTGGAAAATTTCAATGATTTTCAAAAATTTTTCTTAATTCATTAATTTGTATATCTACCGATTATTTTAATAAAATTTCCCAAAAGAATTCAATTATTTAAAAACAATTTTGACAAGTTCTACACGAATATTCAATTATTTTCTAAAATAATGAAAATTTCACAGGAATTCAATTACTGAAAATAGAATTTGCCTAAACTTGTTCGAATGTAAAGTCAATTATTTGAAACTTTTTTTTATTAAATTCTTTGCAATAATTCAATTATTTTCATAAATAGGGTCACTTGGGGTAAATAGAAACCACACGGAGAAAAATAGTTAGCTATTTCAGCTAATTTTAAGCTACCTTAGCTAACCTTAATTGCTATTATATGGATAGCAATTATTGTTAGCTAATGCAGCTAATAATTAGCTAAAATAGCTAAAATTTTTTGCTAAAACAGCTAATTATTAGCTGTAATAGCTAAAAATTCGCTATCCATATAATAGCAAACTCATTTTTCTCCGTGCAGGGGTAAATCGAAACAGTAGTTATTTCAGTTAAATAAAAAATTTTTAAAATAAATACGGCCTTAATCCTTGAACCTTAGATCACCCCCAACAGGTTCTAAGTATTTTCCCCTTTTTCCGTTTGTCAATTAGCAGCAGTATATACAAAGATATTTCCTAATGTATAAAAAATTGAAAATCAAAGAAGACATCCTTTCACTTTTTTGACTCGCATTTGGAAAAAACTAAACTAAAAATTCATATTAAAATTTAAAATTATCTCTTATTAACACTACAACAAAAATCAACTTTGATTTTTTCATTTTTTAGGGTTTCGTGGCCAAGGGCCAAAACCCTTATAGCGAGACTTCGGTGTCCGTCCGTAGTTTTTACGTCTTAAGTCTTAAGTCTTATGTAATAAGCCTTAAGTCTTATACACTGAAAGAATTTTGGGCAGGCTGCAGGCTTTACATGAGTGCCGCTAGAGCTCGCTGCCTTAAGCTCGCAGTTAACCTCAAAAAGGCGAGAATCTACTCCCGAAAGGTAAGCAGCAACTTCTCAGGGGCAGCTGCTCACCTTTCGGGAGTAGATGCTCGCTTCTTTGAGGTGAGCTGCGAGCCCTGCGCAAGGGGCACTGATTTCGGACATGAGAAGCCAGCAGCCTGCCTAAAATTCTTTCAGTGTATAACGAGACTTTGGTATAAGAAAGTCTTAAGTCCTAAGACTTAAGACTTAACTTTCAGTATAAGAAGGTCTTAAGTCCTAAGACTTAAGACAACATAACAACCGTTGCCATGGTAACCGTTGCTATGCTTATGGTTGACATAACAACCGTTGCCGTTGCAACCGTTGATATAGTAATGGTTGCCATTACAACCGTTGCCATGGCAACCGTTACTATGATAATAAAAAAAAATTTCAATCTTAATGATAGATCGTCCAACGTCCTTCCGGCAGGACGAAAAAGACTCAGGTGAGTCCCTCCGAAATCACTAAAGAAAACTAACATGGATTCAGATAAATAAAAAATGATATATATCATTGGAAAGGTAACGAAACAAGCTTTCAGCGCATATAAATATCGAGCTTGTAAGTTCAAAACTAAGGGCTGGGTAGTTTGAAGAAGTTACATGTTCCAAAAATTCACATAATTTTTAGTCACAGAATGACGAAGCCCGGTCCTGCCGGCAGGACGCTTTTCGCTTTATTCAAGAGACTACCTAGCCCAGGTTTATAAATTTAAAGACTCGATATTTACATCATTTGAAAGCTTGTTTCATTCCCTTTCCAACGATATATTTAGTTTTATATTTATCTGCTTCCATATCAATTTTATAGAGCAATTTCGAAGGAACTCGCGCCTGAGTATTACTCAGATATACTGAAAAATATTAAAAATGAATTTTTTTTAATTGAACAATTAGGTTTCATTCTTTAAACGTTTCTGAAGAGAAAGTGACTTGTCCGGTCAAAAAATATTGATTTTTGGGGATTTTACATTAAATTTACGAAAAAATGATTTTTTCACTATTTAGAAACATAGTAAGTTTGAAGGCTTTGAAAAATGGTTTAATATTATTATTTTAAAAAGTCAAAAATATGTATTTTTTCGTCTTTTCGTCTACTTTAATCCCAAAGAGTGCCAGAAAAGAAAATTTGAATTCCCTTTTTTTAAAAGCCTTTTTTTCGGAACGTCCTTCCGGCAGGATGGGCGCTTGGACGATTTATCATTAAGTACAAAAAAATTTCTAAATAAATTATTATTTATTTATTTTTTTGTCATTTTAGGCCACGAAACCCTATGATGTAGGCGCATTGCGCCTGCTTCTCTGACTGATTTTTTTTCATTTTGCAAACTTTAATTAAAAATAGGAGACTGTTTCTATTTACCCCTAAAAACTGTAAATTCGGGGTAAATAGAAACAGTTTATTATTGCGATTTAATGATATCCACATTTTCTACTACCCCATAAAATTCTTCCACGGAAGTGAAATAATAACTCAATACACAGAAAATCCGAAAGTATTCCGATTTAAAAGAAAAAACTTATGTTATTGGTGAAACTTAGCAAATATGTTTCTATATATATATATATATATATATATATATATATATACCCCAAGTGACCCCAATAAAACTCATTGCAGAATTTCAATTATTTTTAATACAATTTCACCGTCCGACAAAATTTAACTTTTTTTTCACACACAAAAAAATCAAACATTTTCGGAAACTAGGACCAAAAAAAAATACCCGTGTTTGGCCGTTTTGCTGGATCAAGTCGTTTGTGGCTTTTAGGGGTGAAAACAACCCTTAAATGAAAAGTGACAAGTTATATTATAAAAATAGATTCAATTTGCCTAAAACTCGTTACTCAGGGGTTTTTGAGGTCGCAGATCACGAATCCGATGTCGGTTTTTTAAAATTAAAAATGGCGGATCCAATATGGCGGCTGTCAAAATAAAAAATTGATCGGATTCGCTTGAAACTTGTTACTCGGGGGTTTTTGGGGTCGCTGATCACGAATCCGATGTCGGTTTTTTTAAATTTTAAATGGCGGATCTAATATGGCGGCTGTCAAAATAAAAAATTGATCGGATTCGCTTGAAACTTGTTACTCGGGGGTTTTTGGGGTCGCTAATCACGAATCCGATGTCGGTTTTTTAAAATTTTAAATGGCGGATCCAATATGGCGGCTGTCAAAATAAAAAATTGATCGGATTCGCTTGAAACTTGTTACTCGGGGGTTTTTGGGGTCGCAAATCACGAATCCGATGTCAGTTTTTCAAAATTCAGAATGTCGGATCCAATATGGCTGTCAACATTTTTAAAAATAGATTTAATTTCCCTGAAACTTGTTATTCAGGGGGTTTTTGGGATCGCTGATTAAGAATCTTAAGTCAGATTTTCAAAATTAAAAATGTAGGATCAAAATGTAGATTACAGATCTAGAATGAAACTGGAAAATTTAATTGTGTGATTCTTTTTTGTTTTTTGCAATTAAATATTCTTAATTGATTTTAAACGATTTTTAAACAAATGTCAATAGTTGATATTTTCACTTTAGAAGCATTGTTAAACAATCACTTTATATTTAATAATTCATCTTACTTACGCTTCCTATTATCGAATAAATTTACTTACCACAAAGTTAGCTTTGTCATTAAAAAAATGTCCAATATGCAAAGACACATTTGTAAAAATATTGAAATTTTTTGTAATCTTCATCTTTATAAGATCCGTTACTTTGAATTTCAAAAATCTAATATCATATTCGTAATCAGCGACCCCAAAAACCCCCAAGCAACGAGTTTCAGGCAAATTAAATCATTTTTTAAAAAAGATGTCCGCCATATTGGATCCGCCATTTTGAATTTTGAAAAACTGACATGAGATTCGTAATCAGCGACCCCAAAAACCCCCAGGCAACGAGTTTCAGGCAAATTAAATCATTTTTTAAAAAATATGTCCGCCATATTGGATCCGCCATTTTGAATTTTGAAAAACTGACATCGGATTCGTGATCAGCGACCCCAAAAACCTCCGAGTAACAAGTTTCAAGCGAATCCGATCAATTTTTTATTTTGACAGCCGCCATATTGGATCCGCCATTTTTAATTTTAAAAAACCGACATCGGATTCGTGATCTGCGACCCCAAAAACCCCCGAGTAACGAGTTTTAGGCAAATTGAATCTATTTTTAAATTATTACTTGTCACTTTTCATTTAAGGGTTGTTTTCACCCCTAGAAGCCACAAACGACTTGATCCAGCAAAACGGCCAGACACAGGTATTTTTTTTTTGGTCCTAGTTTCCAAAAATATTTGATTTTTTTGTGTGTGAAAAATCGTGTCGGACGGTGTTTTAATCGAATCCATTGAAAAATGTAATTGTTCTTGAGAGGTTTATTAAAATTCGTCGAAAGAATCCAATTATTTAAAAGTTTGTTGATACAATTTTTTTTGAGAATTCAATTTTAAGAAACATTTAAATATTCAATAAATTATATATGTTTGTAGATTAAATAATTGAATTCTCGTAGAATTTTCTAATAAAAATTGATTTAAAAATGCATTTTAGATTAAGTTTTAGATGATAATTGAATTTTCGAGAAGTTACTAATGATCGTTGTCACTTTTCCTAAAAAATATTTTCTAATCCTTATTGTCTAAAAAAAATTATAATTATAATTTCTATTTGTTAATTACGATTTTTAACTAGATTATTTAAAAATTTTGTTAAAAACTATGCATAATTTATATTTTTTTTTACAATTTTTTAACGAAATCTCAAGTATTTTTTTAAGAATTAAAAAATTTTCATAAATTTTATTTTTTTATTATATATTTATTATTGATCGTGATTACAAGAATTGAATATTGTTAGAAAAAAAATTGAAAATTAGGTTAGTTGCACCAGTGAAAGAATGGACACCAGTAAAAGAGCAAATTGATTATTTATCACGATATTTTACAAATCATAACTTTTAGCACTATAAAAAAGATATTTTTTAGTTCCTTATTTCTTCACAATATAGTTTATAATAAAAAATTAGATTCAATATGCAAGTTATTTCTGAAAATAATTTTTTGGTGGGTTATGAACATGACAAATAAACAAAGCATAAACAGAAAAAAGGTTACAAGTTTCAGGTGCAATTAAATAATATTTCTGTGTGCGTAATAAGGAAAATATAGATAATAGTAAGTTGCAAAATTGTTTCAGAATATTTGTAACGTTTCTCATATAGTTTTTGCTATTTTTAGACACTGTATTAATATAAATTTGATATGCCCTTTCACTGGAAAATGCGACTGTTCTTTTACTGGTCAACGTTCTTTCACTGCGGTAAAATGGACATTTTTTAATATTTCATTAAAAAAAATTCTTTAGAAATTTTGCTATTAAATTAGCAAAATTTAATTTATTTAATTTATTTATTTTTATAACATATGCAATGGCATATATGTTTAAAACGAAATTCAAGAATGTCAATTAAAAGTAAGTATATACATTTCCTTAAATGTTCTTTCACTGGTGCCATCACCCTACTTTTATAAGAAAAATAACTTTTTGGAAAATGACCTTTATTAGAAGAAAGATAATTAGAAAATCACCTTCATTAGAAAAAAGTTTTTTAGAAATACACCTTTATTAGAAAAAAATGTTTTCGAAGATAAAAATCTAGAAAATATATTTTTGAAAAACTGTAGGTATACCCCAACCGTTACTAATAATTTCAATTTTCAGAAATAATTGAATTTTGTAAAGGTTTCAAATAAAAAACTTTGAAAATCTGAATTTTCCATGTTTTTAATTAAAAATTCGATGGAACTAATTTTTTTCAAAAAGGTTAATCGAAATTTTTTTTAATTATTTCAAGTTTTTATTTTCAAATGTATATTTAATTGAATAATTTATATTTCACGTAAAATTAAATTGTAAACAAATGGATTTAAAAATTCTCGAAGAGGAACTTTTTCAAAAATTATTAAAAATAATTGATTTAAAGAAGAATTTTAGTTAAAAATTGTAGAAAATAATCATTGAATTGAAATGATCTTTAATTATTATAAAACTCCGAGTAGAAGACTCGGAGTGGTCAATTCCTTCATGTTCTAAAATAATATTTTTATAAGTTGTTGAATTTCAAAAAGTTTGAATTCGAAATTTTTGAAAATCTTAATTTCTATGAAAAAATAACAATGATTAATTATTTATTTAAAAATGAAGTTATTGATGTTTTTGAATAATTTTACAATTAAAGAAATTTGTAAATAAATGTAATAGAACATTTTTTCGAGTATCAAATAATTTTTAGAGTTAATCAGAATATTCTTTAGAATCAGGGAAAAAATGAAAATTTTGTCTGGAAATCAGGGAAAAACAAAATTTAATTTTTTTGGGCAACCCTGATTGTATTTCTCAAATAACGGAGGTACTAATTAGAGAATATTTTGTTTCTTTTTCAGGTGGCGACACGACCTTGGAGCCCAAATCAGGGCAAAGTTCGAGAAATGACGAAACTCTGTAACCACAAGAGGAAACTTTTAATGCCAGCAACTGCAGCTAGTCCTGTTGCGTCAACAACACCAATTGTCTCATCATCGACGGCACCAGCTGGACATGTTCACGCTACCGACGATGCTCCAACTTCGACGGATAAAACGAAATCAGGTAATTTCAGTTTCACTATCACACTTCTCGGATCTAGTTCAAAAATAATATCGAAACTTTACAATCGTTTGACAACTTTTGAATGTACAGTTTCTCTAAGGATAACAAAATTGAGACAAAAAACGAATCAACAGTGTTGCAAAGCAATAGTTGGATTCGTTTTTTATTAAACTGTTACTTTTGAGAATTCAATTGTATTGAAAAATTTTTATTATAATTTTTAATCGTGAAAAAAAAGAAAGTTTGAAATAAAATTTCACTTTGCGGAGTAAATGAATTGTAGCCATAATAAGAGAAAACTTGTCTTAATTGTTTATCCGATAAGTCAAGAAAGATCGTGGGCTTTAATTTCACAGTTTTGCTGTAATCGCATATATAAAGCGTTTCAAGACGCTGGAAGGAAGGACTCGAGTTTTCTTATTCGCCACACCATGCAATGGTTTAGGTGGAAAAGTACTACGTTGAAAGGAGAGTAAAGATAAGAAAAAGAGACGACTACAACGGCGACGGCGATGAAACTCTGCTAAAAGTGTTGGGGCTTCTCCGTCGACCCCAGTAATAACGTTACGAAGCGATGAAAGTTTAATACTGCTCTCACGGAAATTTAATATCCTTTTGCTCCTCTTATTTTTCTTCGTTACCCCGCAGTTAGAATTATAGATGATGAATAGGTAGTAGTAGTAGTAGTATTCGTCGTCGTCGGGAAGTGGAGCCCCAAAGAGAAGAAGAGAAAAAGGAAAAAGGAGGTTGCTCGAATGAGTTTGAATTGCTCTGTGACTTGAAATGAGAGGGAAAAGGAAGATGATGGTACAAGTCAATTAAGCAAAACGTTAACCTTTACTCAAAAAGCCACGCTTCGAAGCTCGTAAATAGCACAAAAGTCAACAAAAGCACCTTCCACTCGATGGAGGGGAAAGATGGATTAGATTAATTCACACAATATGCTATCATTAACCGATTTTCACCATTTCATTTTACCGAATTGCATTTATCCGAACTGTTATTTTAACGAAATGTCACTTTTGCGAATCGCCATTTTTACGAATTGTCACTTTTGCGAAAAGTCATTTCTTCGAATTGTCATATATGCAAAATGACAATTCGAAAAAATGGCAGTTCGCATAAATGACAATTCGCAAAAATGACAATTCGAAAAAATAACTTTTCGCAAAAGTGACAATTCGTAAAAATGGCGATTCGTAAAAGTGACATTTCGTTAAAATAACAGTTCGGATAAATGCAATTCGGTAAAATGACAGTTCGGTCAAATGACATTTGGGGAATAATCATGCGCCTCAATCCATTTTCCTCCTAAAATAACAAAACTTGGCAGTTGTATCGAAAATTGTAAACATCTTCACCTTTTCAATATATTCTTGGCTCCTCAACTCCTCGGAGGATAAAGTTTGAAAAACACTGGAGAGACGTCCACTCTAGAAAATGTCGAATGGACATGCCCAACAAAAGTTTCAAAATTCTGAATTGTTCAATAAAAGAAAACTGTTGCTCACAATTGTCAAATATCGGCAAAACTCATCTCGATTGGCAAACCGTTTCCCCCGTCAAAAAAAAGAAAACAAAACACTTTTCTACTTATCGCTACTAAAATTTTAGATCTAGAAAGTATTACCAAACTTTTCCTAAATCTGAGAAAGCGTATAATGGTCGGGACATTTATTCTTGATACGTGAGCCAACTTTTCCTTTTGGAGAAAGACCAAAAATACTCGAGAATTTTCGGAGAGAGATGAGAGAGAAAATAGGGGAGGAAAAATATAAGCGTAATCATTAGGGAAAAAAAATTCGCTTGGAAAGAAAAACGACGAGATTGCGGTATTAGCAACGGCTCTTGTGGTGGTGGCGTCGCCAACGACCCTTTTTTCTTTGGATCCGTTAAACTATATAATATATAAACCTACTTCCCCCTTTCTCACATTTCTCCACTAACCAATTGATTTTTCCTTCCAGTTCACCTTTCAAATCATCAATAAGACTTTTTTCCATCATCATGAAAAGAATTTTCTTTTCATACATATAATATAGAAGATAATTAACCGTCGAATGTATGAGAAAAATTTTTCCCATCAAATGAAATGGAGTCTCTTGTATTGTATTTCTAAGATTACATTCTAGCAATAAGACCATTTCAAGTAGATGCACCCGCAGTCGTGACTTTCGCGATCAATCACTTGAAAGAAAGAGAGAGACGAGGAGGCGAAGAGGTGAAGGAGGAAACATGGTGCGCAAGACCGTTTAAGGATATACCTATATGCACTCGCGTCGACAATGTCGTGACTCTCCTGCGCCATCGCCTCAATTGTAATTCACAACCATTTTCTTAAGATTCCTCTGTTTACCCCTTTTTATACACACCCATTAAAAAATATACTCCAAAAAGTACTCTTTTTTGTCCAGAAAATTTATATTTCTAGTTACAATTTCTTCATGTAGAAAAGAAATTGTCTACATAGGTACACAATTTTTTTCTATACTTAATTCTGAATTTCATCATCGAGGTCACAATGAGACCATACTTAATTTCCAGAAAAACCCTCATATCGAGGATAAAGAAACCCAACGCCAAACATTAATTTTAGGAAAGGGAATTTAATCTAAAGGAGAATTAAAGGCTATAAAATCAAAAATCATTTCAGAATTTATCGAGTATATTTAAAAGAGGAGCTATTTATCCTCGAGGTGCTTTATTTTATCGAAGATGGGTTGTAAGAACAAACCTAGGATAATATCATCTTGGTAAGGGAATTTCCGTGCGCGCATATACACACACATACATACTCGATGGTGTTTCATTCCCCCCTTGGCAGCAAAGAAGGAGACCAATCGGTCGGCTCGTGTCTTCTTATCGTCCTGACGATCAATAAGTCCTGGGAGGAGGAAAGAATCCACTCACTATTCGCTACCTCACCGCGAATAGTAAAGGAGACGACGCTGGTGGTGGTGGTAGTGGTGCTGAAGGCGGTTTGAGAGGAGAAGATACGTTGATAAGGGTTAATTTCATACAAGGATATGAGCACCGTTGAACCCTATGAAGAAAGGCTGCAAGGAGAAAGAGGGATTATCCTCCCGCTGTGTCCGATTTTGATTCCTGCGCGCGCTTTCAGCGACTGCGTACCACATTCCTCCTCCTCCTCTTTCAACTCTCAGTCAACGCACTGACATTCTCAAAGGAACATTTTCTCAACATTTTCAACTTGGAATGCCTTATTCAAATTTTACGATTCATTTAAAAAAGGAAAGAAAAATCTTTTCTTTTATGCATTTCAACTACAATCAAACATTATAAGAATTTTATCGAGATTTAGAAGAATAAGTTTGCGAAAACTTAACTAATCTTTCCCATCTGACCATCTCCCACAAACCTCTAATTTTCATATGATTACATCCCTGATGATGAATGGATCCTACAAGAGTGGAATGGTAAATGAAATTGAATGAAGATGTTTTACCAAAGATCGCAATTTAGCAATTTTATAAACGGGACACATTAATTTTCTAGAAACGTTTCATTTAAAGGAACTAGGGAGAGGAGAAACATTTCAATAAATCTAGAATCGGTTTACGTTTCTGTACTTTAATGATCCGTAATGGACGCCAGAGTATGGAATGATGACAATTCCCCTTTAAAAGCCCTGCAGTTCATGGCATCGGAAGCCAGGAAAGTAAAGGACTTTTATATGGTACTAACGGAGGGATTCATTAGTGTCTTGAGTTATCTTGTCTCCCCGCGTTTGGAGAATAATTATCTACTTCGTACTCACATATAAAAGACCCCTATTAAAAACCTACCGAAAGTTTTTTTAATTAACGTTTTCTAAATTGTTTCAATTGAATAACTTTTTTAAATCTTTTTTTCAGATGGCTTTAGCAAGAAAAAGAAGAGGAAACTAGGAAATATGGGACCACTTTATCCGGGAGGGCCTGTTCGTTTCCGAAATATGGTTTTGGACCATTCCACTCCAAGTTCGGGCGATGAGTTCGCGGAGAAACAGACTGGGAATCAAATCGGCTCCACGGTCAACACAAGTGGACCATCCTTCTTGGACGATCCAAGTGGTTATCTAGCTCAGCAGACCGCTCTCCTAAATAGCACAATATCCCGACAGACTGGCGTCAGTAGTTCGCAGGTCACGGTCCACAATTCGAAATTACCCCAAACGACGTCTAATTCTCATGCTTATCTTCCACAACCAAAGCCTTCCTCAATCACAAGTCCCACCAGTTCGAGATGCTGCGACATGTACGACAACAATTATTCCTCCCGTGTGTACAGCTCGATGAAGAACAATCCCACATCGCCGGTTGTGGTGCACAGCAGCATGACACCCAATTCGGGTAGTAACACCAGTGATTCCGACTCGTCCCAACGCTGCGTATCGAGCGGCGATGCACAATCATCGCAGGACCTGTACAAATACCAAAATCGGCAGTACATGCTACATTCCGATCAATGCGAAGATCCGGTAATTTCCTCAACCTTTAGCGAGAGATTCTCAAATCAGCAAACTGACTCAAGGCCGATTCAAGGGGGAACCGTGAGCACGAGTCACGGATCACCGATTGGAACCAACAGTCCCGAGACACCGACTTCTTTAACCTCCTGCATTTCCCAACCTGAAACTCCACAGAGTCTGATATCCTCTCAACCGTCAACTCCCCGTAGTTACTCCCAACCTCCCACACCTCACTCTCTGCCGACCCATGTGCCGCAATCCTTAACCCCTCAATTGACTCCTCAATCCCCTTCAATCGTTCCTGGACAACAGCCATCTCAGTCCTCCGTTTACTCCGAAAATCGATCTCCCGCAACTCCGTGTCAAACGAACGACGCTTCTCCAAATATGTACCAATCTTCCACTTACAGTTCCGTTTTGGAGGCGCCAAAAAAGACTACCAGGCACGTTCTCGAGGGCTATCATCCCCATCCGCATACTGTTAATTCCGGACCTAGGTTGAACTACAACGCTTCATCTGTGATTACCACAATGGCCAGTGGACACACTGTCAGTAGTAACACAATTACCTCGGTTCTGGCCGGCCGAGCAAACACGGCGACAGTCTCCGTTAATACACCATCTGGAATTCCTAATCCGGCGATACCAAATATTCTCTCTGGAAAGACCACACAACAGACGCCGCAACCGGTCAATGTGCCATACACATCGGCGGCTCTTTATCAAAGCACGATGCCAATAGTCCATAGTCAACCACCAATGACCGTTTCTAAATCTCCCTTGGAAATGGTGCAGAGTGTCGTTAGTAGTATTCAAGTACCCCAAGCGAGCGCTTCTATACACCAGAACCAACATCAGAATCAAAACCAACATCAAAATCAGAACCAACATCCGAACCAACATTCGAACCAACATCCGAACCTACATCCTAACCATCATTCGAACCAACATCAGAACCAGCAGAATCACCATCATCAGCAGAACCAACAACAAAATGTTCAAGTTCATAACGTGCTAACATCTGGAGGAATTTTGAAACACTCGGTGGGTTCGACACTACCTCCGGGACACATTTTAGTCTCGAGTGGCGGACAACTAATAATGGCTAGCAATGGTTCGGGAATTGGCGGCGTAATGGCGCCACCACCTCCAAAAATCATTTCTAACTCAAGTGCCATGCCACCATTGTCCGTTTCGCCAATGGTGACCAACGTCACCGGCGCTGTCAGTCAAGTAATCCCAGCGGTTGGTGTCGCTCAACAGGTAATTGGTCAACCAACCGTTCTTGTCAACACAACAATACAGACCCCAGTTCTCATACAACCGGGCGTGATGACTATGGACGGCATCAATCAAA
Source organism: Leptopilina heterotoma (assembly GCF_015476425.1). Classification (NCBI taxonomy): domain Eukaryota; kingdom Metazoa; phylum Arthropoda; class Insecta; order Hymenoptera; family Figitidae; genus Leptopilina; species Leptopilina heterotoma. Next base: position 3,766,563 of record NW_025110986.1, read on the forward strand.
ATGTCCAAATTCCCCACTTAGCCGTCGCCACCGGCAACGTTCTCCAAAATGCCCAATCAATTATCGACGCCAATCAAGAAGTAAGAAACGTAAATCGCCAAAATTCCCTACTCTCCCCCGAATCAGGAATCACTAAGAAAAAATCCTACAAGAAACGCAAGAGCAATTCCCAAACGGTTGCATCCATGTTGCACATTGCTTCCTCACAGCAAAATGCCGGTATGTTGATGCAATCGCAATCGAATTTTGCTCAACAGAACTTCCAAACTCAGAGTCTAGGTGGACCGATGCTACAAGCACTGACCATTGTACCCGGAAAAGGCGGAGCGCCAGCCCAGCTGGTAATGAACGGCCAAACCGGAGCCACTTCCCAATTTAACACCCAACAGTTAATAACAAATCCGCATCCAACACAACAGATAAACCTCCTACAACCAGTGAATTTGCTAAACGGCACAACCGGCATGGTGCAAAACTTCCCTACAATTCAGCAATACATTGTACCCGGTTTAGGAAGTATGGTCATGTCAGCCGATGGAACAGCGACCCTCTTACAAGACACCGGTAACATGGGAATGCAACTACAAATTCAGAATGTCAATGGTCAGAATGTCCTCACGCCGGTACAGAGTCATGGCGGTCTTTTTAGTCCTAGTCAAAGTATCCTAGCTGCTGGACCAGCGGGTATGGTGATTAGGGCTGGACAAGCAACCGGTGGGAAGATTATTCAGCAACACAGTCCCGGTGCTCAGTTCCTCTCGCCAAACAGTGGTCAATTTCTCGTCAATGGCACCACATCGTTCAACAATCAATTGAGTCCAATACTGGCGAACGTGAGTCCAAATCAACAAGTAACCTTCAACACTGCTCAGGTTCGTCCGCAGAACATTCCAGGTCAACAGAAATTCATTCAAATGAATGGACAAACCCTAATGGTACCATGTGGTACAACGCAAAATATCGCCGTTTCCTCTGCGCCGAATCAACAGAACACTACGTTTGTGCAGCAAAATACGACCATTGTACAACAGCAGACGACAATGGTGTCTAATAATCAAATGCCAAGTTTTCAGTCAACAGCCTCGGGGAATGGAAATAGTGTCGATCAGACTATGAATCTTGATCACAATCAGTATATTCTGAGTGGAATGATACAAGGGAAGTCGCCATCACCGAAAAGTACTGTTAATTCTCCATCTTCGGATCAAGGACTCGAGCAACAGCAGCAACATCAACAACAGCAGCAACAACAACAATTTGTTCTTGCCAGTAGTAGTACGACTGTTTTGGAGAAATCCGGACAGGGGCAAATTTGTCCATTGATGGCGAGGCATTCAGTTTCGACCCAGACGGCCGGTAATCAGGCGAATGTTGCGCAGTCGGCTATGATGAGGCAGGGATCACCTCCGGATACCACGACTCACAGTCCTGGGAATAGTCAGAGGTCCAACAGTCCTGTGGATACAACTACTCATGGAGCTGCTTCGCCTGCACCACCAATCAACCAATCAAGCAGAAATCAATCCTATTCTACGGTAAACATTATTGATTCCATGACTAAGGGTTGGGTTGTATTTTCTTTGATAGCAAATTTACATTTTCTGTCATATTTTAACCCTCTTTTATTGTTGTTAAAAAATTGTTAATTATCGAACATGCCACATTTAAAAACACAGTATAATAATTCGTCTTAAGGGGCACAACTAGCGTGAGTGACTGAAAAAAACGGTGATTTTTAGGAATTTTTTTCAGGGAAATTATTGCATCTATTTTTTTTAAAGTTTTGTACATGTATATTTCTATAAATAGTGAACATTTTGTAATTTTTTCAAAGAAAAATATCTTTTTTTAAAGAGTTATTCTCTATCTCCTGAATGTCAAAAAAAAAGTTCTCCCACTGCTGCAGTGATTGCGGCCTTCTCAGTGACTGAAATCAAAAAACAAAAAAGATTATTAAACTAGAAGATATTTGCCGTACAATGAGGCTCCAGTTTTTTGATTGGATGAAAAATAAAATTTTTGGATGCCAAGAACCATCGGATTTTTTTGGCGAAATTGAAAAGCTTTTTTCAAAACTCCGCCATTTTGTTGCAATTCAATATTTTTTAAAATCCGAGGGTCATTGTACGGTAAATATCTTCTAGTTTAATAATCTTTTTGGTTTTTTTGTTTTCAGTCACTGAGAAGGCCGCAATCACTGCAGCAGTAGAAGAACTTTTTTTTTTTGATACTCAGGAGATGGAGAATAACTCTTTAAAAAAAAGATATTTTTCTTTAAAAAAATTACAAAATGTTCACTATTTATAGAAATATACATGTACAAAACTTTAAAAAAATAGATGCAATAATTTCCCTGAAAAAAATTCATAAAAATCACCGTTTTTTCAGTCACTCACATTAGTTGTGCCCCTTAAATACTAGGGTAATGCCCCTTAAATGCATTACATTACATTACATTACATTACATTTACATTACTTTACATTCATTTACTTTACATTTTTCATTACTTTACAACTTTATAATTACCTATAAACCGTAAACAAAAATCACCTGAAAAGTTGCATTCAAATATTTATTTTGGACCTTAATGTTTTTATTGTTTTTACAAGGATTTTCAAGAATAAATTATGAAAAATATTTTTTTAATTATTGTGTGGGATTAGTACTTTGACTCAAAAAAAACTTTGCATCAAATTAAAATGAATAAATAATACAAAGCTTTTTGTAAAATGAAGCATTTGGGGAATTGTGGGACACTTTTTTAGGGGTAGTATTTATTGTTGTTTTTGGCGATTTAATTGCAAATATTATTAAAATTACTCATAGTTATAGTAATTTAACAAAAACAATTCGTTTCATTGCGATTCATGCGATAAAGCTGTTTAATTAAAAATTTGTAATTAATTAATTGTGATTCCGATTAATTTTATTTTCTTACTTTTTCTTTTCGAATTTTAAACTAATAATTAAACATTTTAAACATTTTTAATATTTCTAACCATGCAATAAATATATTTCATCGTTATTTTTTATTTTGAACTCAATTTAGGCAGTGGCCTACAATGCCCCAACATTTTTAAAAATCATAAAATTGCACTCTTTGGTAAAACTGAAATTTCTTTAAGGTAGGGGAATATAAGGTATCGTGGCGTGTAAGGTATGGTGGCGGACTTGTCAAATCTGGCATGTAACGTCACATCTGAAGCGCCTTATCACTATGGTCGATGTATTTTATCGTGATGACATTTTATATGCAGTAGTATTAATGATCAAACGCGTGCTTTGTACTCTAAGTGATTTTGAATAAAAAGTAGTGAAAAAAAATAAAAAGTTTTATTCGATAAGTGTGATAACAGTGCCAGAGTGAAGATTTTTTGAAAATTGAGTCTGGTAAATGTATGGAACGTATTGTTTAGACCTTGGACAACAGTTTTTTGTATTTTACATTTTTCTCAATTCGCGCTGTACACTGTAAAAAATTTAGGGAGTTAACGGACTCGGGAGTTGGGAGTGAAATTTTTCGAGTTAAAAATCAACTCCAAAAGAGAGTTAATTTCTAACTCCCTTCATTCAACACCCGCGCGAGTTATTTTTTCCTTAGGGAGTTAGCATTTGGGTGTGAAATGTTAACTCTCTTTATTTAACTCTCCTGGCATTAACTCCCCAATGGGTGCGACTTTTATAGACCCCCCGGGGGAGTTAAAATTTAACTCCCTTTTTTTGCAGTATATGAAAGTAACACCATCATATTTTCATCAATAGCTTGTAAGGTATGATGGCGCAATTTTTTTAACGTACAGTGGCGGATCATTTTTTGCACGAGTTTCAATTGTCTTTGCATTTTTTGTGTACTAATGCCTCTTGTGCTCCAACGCAACAATTCTCGAATATGTGACACTTGCGGTCTTCTCTTATTCTAGTTGCGTTAAAACAGTCACCAGCTACTTCACATGTCCAAATTGTAACCATAACTGAAGTGAAACTTTTTTCTATAATGTAAAATCATCAGTTTTTTCTCTTTTTGTTATTTTTCATCATTTCTAGTAGTTTTAATAAATGATTCTAACATCTACATAATGTTTTAGTTGAATACACCAAATCCGCCACCATACCTTACAACTTTCAAAAATAAAAAAAATCAGTTTTTTGCGCCAAGAGCTGTAAAATTTCACTGCATTTAAATTTTAACAGCCGCTTCTGACAGAAATATGCTTAATAGATGTCAGCAACTGCCTGCTTTTGAAATTTAAAAAAATATTGTTTTTTGAGAGAGAGAGAGAGACGCAAAAAAAGTGTCCGCCACCATACCTTACACTCCCCTAAGTGATAATTTTGGGAAACTGACTATGATATATGTTAGTTTATACCTCCTGCTGACACGAAAAATTTGAAAATTAAAAAAAAAATTTTGTGTGTAAGATATTGAGCTAAAAAAAAGTGTGGCCCACAATTCCCCAAACTCCCCTACAATCTTAGGGCCAATCTCACCAACAAATTTTAAGCATTCAACAGAGTTTCTGCAGGTCAGGGAATTAAGGGAATAGTCAGGGATTTTTATTAAAAGTGCTGAAAAAATTTAATTTCTAAAATTCATAAGAATTTCTGAATTATTGAGTCTTTTTTGTTTCGAATTCTAATATAAAACCTTCAAATTTTTCTATTTCTGACAATAATTTTTTTTTATAACTTAATTATTAAACAATTAAGGGCGTGTATCGGATAACTGCATGTAGCGCATGGCCGAAAGGGACTATACCAGTCAGACAACAGTGAGCGCCTCTAGGCCTCTCACTGCTGTCTGACTGGTATAGTCCTTTTCAACCATGCGCTACATGCAGTTATCCGATACACGCCCTTAATTATCATAAAATTATTACTTAGAAATTATTTAATGAATAATTTTACTTCAATATTTCACAATTAATTAAATTTAATTAAAAATTTTAAAGAACTTAGATTTTTGAAAAATTTTAATTATTTGAGTTTCGGAGTTTCAAAATTTTGACTTTTTTGAAAAAATATTTTTTAGATTTAATATATTGATAAGTAAAATTAATCAAATTAAACATGTAAATAGTTATTTTTAAAGGGTGATGAAAAAAATTGTCTTCTTTCAATTTGACCTTGAAATTCAAGGTCAAATTCATAATTTCAATGTATCTCATAGGAAAAAAGGTAAGTTTTCCATTGGGATAGGTAAGAAAAAAAAATAAAAAACCGTTTTTGAGATATATTGAAATTAAGAATTTGACCTTGAATTTCAAAGTCAAATTGAAAGAAAACAATTTTTTTTCATCACCAGCTTTTATCTCGCAAAAAACCTTTTAAAATTCACTATTTACATGTTTAATTTGATTAATTTTACTTATCACTATATTAAATCTAAAAAACCGGACAAGTGCGAGTAGACTCGTACTATAACCGAGGGTTCCGTACCCTTAGTTAAAACTAATTTTAATTCAAATAATTTATTTTATAAATAATTCTTTAAGAACTCCAATTCTTTTCACTGTATTTTTTATAAGATCTGCACGTGAAAATAAATAAAAATGCCTAATGCCAGTCCACTAAATTAAGAATTGTGTCGCTTAGAACACTATGAAGATCAATTTTAATCATTTCCGCTACACTGAGAGAAATGGATAGTCAGATTTTGATGTTAAAAAGATGATGTTACACGATACTATCATTATGCTACTGCCAACCATCACAGATGCTAAAAAAAATATAGTTATGCTACCCCTTACTACCAAGATGTTACTCCTGATGATATTGATGGTAACGGTGACTATCTAGATAGCTGTCTGTATACGTAGCATTAAAGATGGTCACCCTAACCACAATTATGTTACCCACTACTATAAATTTCTCTCCGTGTATATTTTTCCTGTAATCTACACGTGAAAATACATAAGTGTACCAATTTTCAACTCTTTAGGTAAAAAACTGTGAGCGCTAGGGTGAAATACACGCTTTTTTGACGAAATTTTTAAAAACTTTGAGTTTTTCGCTGAAAAAATATGAAGATCAAATCAAATGTTCGCTATGTATATTTTTCCTGAAATCCATTTTTGAAAATACATATGCATACTAATTTTCAACTTTCTCGGTAAAAAACTGTGAGCGCCAGGGGGGGTACATGCCTTTTTTGCGAAAAACGGCCAAAATTTGATGTTTTTTGCGAAAAACGGACAAAATTTGATGTTTGTCGCGGAAAACTCTATGAAGATCAATTCCAATAACGTTCGCTATATTTTTTGTGTAATCTACGCGTGAAAATACATACGTGTACCAATTTTTAGCGCTCTAGATGAAAAACTGTGAGCGATAGGGGGGGGGGGTACATGGTCATTTTCCGTAACCGTTTTAATAGGGTTCCTACCGGGTACGGAACCCTAAACAAAATTTTTCAAAAAAGTCAAAATTTTGAAACTCCGTAACTTAAAAAATATTTTATCAAATTCAATAATAATAATTTGTATTTACACTTCTACTAATAATATTAACATTTTGGCAAAGTTTAGAGAAAATTCATTTTTTGGCCTAGGCAGTTGAGGAATTTTGACCCATATATTTAATTAATTATTTTCATAAATTATAAAATTCTCTTTATGAATTCAATTATTATCATAAATAATAAAACTCATCGCAAAAAAGTTCAATTATTTTTAATACAATTTTAATTGAATTCCTCGAAAAATGTCATTATTCATAAAAATTTAATTAAATTTTGTCGGAGGAATTCAATTATTTTCGATAAGTTTCCTCAATTCAATAATTATCAATATCTACTATTTTAATAAAATTTTCTAAAAGAATTCAATTATTTAAAAAAAATTTTAATAAAATTCTACGCAAACATTTAATTATTTTCATAAATAATAAAAATTTTACAGAAATTTAATAATTTACAAATTTTTTATAAATTTGTTCGCAATGATTCAATTATTTTCATAAATAATAAAATTTTTACATGCGGATTCAGTTATTATCCTAAATAATGAAATTCATTGCAAAATTTCAATTATATTAAATAAAATTTTATATTTATATTAAATGTTTATTTGTTCATTTTCTTTCCTTATGGTTTTGAAAATTAAAATAAAAAATTAGTTAAATAATCTTTAACGTCCGAGATCCTTTATAAATTAAGGTAGGGGATAGTAGGCTACATTGAACCAGGTTTTTTATAAAGTCCAAGAACTAATTAAATTTTACAAATTTTGATCAGGTTTTTGTATGAAAATAAAACTGAAGTAGGGAGACTGGGGTAAACCCGCGCACAGGGTAAACCCGCTCACTAGCGATTTGACGCTATGAACTCAACTTAAGATGGAAATATTGGTACTGTGAATAGTACTTAACATTCAACTTATATTAACGAACTTTCGTTTAGTTTCATGAATTCAACATAGAATCAGAAACGATCAAATGTTTTTAGAGGTGTCAGAAAAAAAACGTATTTTGGATTTTTAAGTTTTTCGATCATTATTTTTGAGTATTAATTTATCTGGCAAATTTTTTTTGTTGCCATTGGATGTCCTTCTTCGAAGTACATATATAGTTTTGTCTTATTTTAAAAAGATTTAATTAAATTTATTCTGAAATGTGAGGAATACACTCGGGGTAAAGTCGCTCACTTAGTTTTAAATTTAAAATTTAGAATAAAATAATTTCACGTATTATATTTCAACAATAACACAATTTATGACTTATTAAAACCAAAATTGTAACTACATTTCACTTTCTCTTAATAAAATATAACACTATTTAAATCCATAGTTGTAATTCATGAAATCTATGTTCATTATTTATTAAACCAATTTGTTGTTTATAGAATTTTTTATATAACTCATAAATTATTAATAATAAATCATACTTAAGACGGGAATAAGACGAACTTTAATATTCGATCTGAAAAAAGTGAGCGGGTTTACCCCAGTCTCCCCTACTCCTTTAGTTAATACACACGTCACAAACACAAATTATTATGGTTAAATAATGAAATTTAATTTTTTTCTAACCAGCTACACTTTTCTTATTTTGAAGGATGTGTGTCTACATTGAACCACCTCTAATAAAACACTACAATTTACTTCGAAAATAATATTTCCACTTACTTATTTTCCACTCAAAAAAATATAAAATTGTTGTTAAATAGTTATTATTTGTTAATATAGGAGATTAATATATTTCGATGTCAGGTTAGGTAGAAAAAGTGACAGTTTAAATTTATCTCGTTCCTAATTGTGATGAAAGCATGTCTTCCAGTATTTTTCTTACTAGGGTAAGTGTGTCAATTGTGGCGGGTGCTCCAATTATGGCGACTTTGTAAAAAATAGAATTATTTACTATTTTAGAATAATATAGTTATTTGAAAATGATAGAAAAAGTTATTTTCGACCTTACTCGATATAATTGTACGAAAAAAAACACATTTGAACTATTATTGGTTTAATTATTTAAGTACAAAAATTGTGCCCCGCCATAATTGGCACATTTTCATTGAATGTGCGTGCTCCAGTTATGGCGCGCAACACAACCTTTAAATACACGTTATTTTCCCCGCCGTAATTGGCGCGCCGAAATTGACTCAACCGCACCATAATTGACGTTTTTAATCCTAATTCTTATTGCTTTAATTTTGTATAAATAATTAATTTTTATAAAGTTTTTATAAAAGTTTTATTATCTATATGACACGGTCTTTTAGTTTAATAAGCCATAAATTTACTTCTTTCATTATAATTTTTGAATTTTCTATTTCAAAGACGGCTAAACCAGAACCGCGCCATAATTGGCACAGTTACCCTAATTAGTAGAGCAGACAACTTTACAACTCTTAAAATTGAAAATTCTTTGCTCTTTCGAGTGGTTCAATGATGCCGCACTCACTGTATACACATGACATTCACAACAACGATTGTTTATAATAAATTTATGTAAGGTTTAAAATTCTTTATCACATCGGAATATTGAAGTTGACACCCTAAGCGAAATACATCACAAGTTTACTAATTTTTAAAACTTCCTATTTCAATAAAAAACGTCATTATAATTCCACCCAATTTTTTGTTTTGTACGTGAAAAACAGTGTTTTTTAGTTTTTCTTTTTAAATAATAAACCTATGTGCCGGAAATTTTTGGACATAGTCTGCTTCGGTAAAACTAACTTATATATTGAATAAGAAAAAATTTCACTCAGTCATTTCTCAGAAAATTAAAGTGGTTCACTGTTGACGCTGGTTCAATGTAGCCTACTCTCCCCTAAATTAATTATAATAAATACAGTTAATATTGCATTAAATGTTTATTTTTTTATTTTAACTATTTGTTAACTAATATTGTTTATAACGGTTTAGATAAATTATTTTATGATTTACTATTTATCGGAAGATCATATTATATTAATTCAAACTGATTTAGGACATGTGTAGTAACGAAATAAAAAAATAAACGTTCATTTTTAAAGGAAAGTACACAATTAATTTGTTAACTTTGAGTTTAAAATAAAATGATGAACAATTGAATATTCTCAGGTTTGCATGAAGGGATATCTTGAGAAATTATTATCCTTTTATTTAAAACAAAAACACTCAAATCTATTAAAAATTGTAGTCTGTAGACGTGACCCTATTGAAAATCCCCATATGGGAAACCACATGGGAAACCACATGGGATCCTATGTCAAAAACCATGTAAAACCCTACTTCCATGAAGGAAACCACGTGGTTTACCATGTGGTTTCCCATGTCAAACCATATGGGAAATTGAGACAGGATTTTAGTTAGGAATAGACATGGGGAATTTGAACAGTTCATCTATGCATAAAACCATATCAAATCCCACATGTTTTTTCCAGTCAAATCCTAAACCGAATCCCATGTGAAAAACAGTATCATTTATTTATAATTATTTTCCCTAGTCAATCCCCAAGTGAAGAACAGTATCATTTATTTATAATGATTTTCCCATGTCAAATCCTAAACCAAATCCCATGTGAAAAACATTATCCGCCTTATTGAATATCCCTACATGGGAATCCACTTGGAATTTTACAAGGGATTTCACATAGGATTTTATATGGGAATTGACATAGGATTTCATGCAAGATTTCACCTAGGATTTAATGAGATATCACATAGTATTTTATTAAAGATCCAATGAAGAAATTTTCAAAGGATTAAAAATTATTTAATAAAAAATTAAATAATAAATAGTATTAGTGTTACAAGTCATAAAAAAAGTAAAAAAACGATCATTTGAAACACGTCCTCTCTGCTACAGGTTCTCAGCTTTTATATACTTCCAGAATCGTCTGAACAGCGAGAGAAGTAACTTTCGCCACCTAGCGGTGAAAGTATAGGAGCGACAGTAATCTTTAACATTACTAAGGAAACCATGTGGAATACCACGTAGGATTCCATGTGGTTTCCTACGTGGGGATTTACATGGGATTTTACTTAGGAATTTAAGTAGAAATAAATTCCCAAATGAATTCCTAAGTAAAATCCCATGTAAATCCCTATGTAGGAAACCACATGGAATCCTATGTGGTATTCCACATGGTTTCCTTAGTAATGTTAAAGATTACTGTCGCTCCTATACTTTCACCGCTAGGTGGCGAAAGTTACTTCTCTCGCTGTTCAGACGATTCTGGAAGTATATAAAAGCTGAGAACCTGTAGCAGAGAGGACGTGTTTCAAATGATCGTTTTTTTACTTTTTTGATGACTTGTAACACTAATACTATTTATTATTTAATTTTTTATTAAATAATTTTTAATCCTTTGAAAATTTCTTCATTGGATCTTTAATAAAATACTATGTGATATCTCATTAAATCCTAGGTGAAATCTTGCATGAAATCCTATGTCAATTCCCATATAAAATCCTATGTGAAATCCCTTGTAAAATTCCAAGTGGATTCCCATGTAGGGATATTCAATAAGGCGGATAATGTTTTTCACATAGGATTTGGTTTAGGATTTGACATGGGAAAATCATTATAAATAAATGATACTGTTCTTCACTTGGGGATTGACTTGGGAAAATAATTATAAATAAATGATACTGTTTTTCACATGGGATTCGGTTTAGGATTTGACTGGGAAAAACATGTGGGATTTGATATGGTTTTATGCATAGATGAACTGTTCAAATTCCCCATGTCTATTCCTAACTAAAATCCTGTCTCAATTTCCCATATGGTTTGACATGGGAAACCACATGGTAAACCACGTGGTTTCCTTCATGGAAGTAGGGTTTTACATGGTTTTTGACATAGGATCCCATGTGGTTTCCCATGTGGTTTCCCATATGGGGATTTTCAATAGGGGATTGCACGTGATTTTTGAAAATTTTGTAAAACTCATTAAACGCATCGGGCCACTTCGGGACTTTTTGGAAAATCTTCTGTATATTATAAAGTATAAATAAATTTTAAAAAAAATTTTTAAATCGGGTCCAAAGTTAAAAAAAAAATTTTTTTAAATGAAAAATGAAAAAAAAAATTTCTTTTTACGTTTTTTAAAAGTTGAAAGAAAACTAAAAGTTTCATTTTTTGACAAGTTTTTTTTAAACTCAATATTTTCAGACTTATAAGCTACTGAACAGTCTACAGTTACAAATCAAAAATTTCGAATATTCATGACTTGAAAATTTTGGGCGATTAAACAAAAATAAAAAAATACGTATTTCATATTTTTCTATAAAGATTAAGAAAAAAAATATGTTTAACCGTATTTTAAGGTCATAGGTAAATCTTACGTGGACTTACCTACATATTTAATTATTAAAACTAATTGATTAAGAAAATAATTAGAATTTAGAATTAGAATTTCCTTTATTTTGTTCTAGGAAAACCATGAGAACAATTTTTAAAGTACAATAAAATACGTAATATACATTATTCATATATAATAAGAATTCATAATTTCATCTTAATCAAAAGTTGCATAACAATGATTAAGACAGAAACATTAACTCTTAAAGAGTCTACAAAAAAGAAAAGAATAGTAAAGCACACAACATACAAACGAAAAAGACTCTGCTGTTATAAAAGTTATGAAAGTTCAAAGATATTAAAATTAAAGTTTTAAACACACGCAGTACTTTTACATAGAATAACATGGAAGAGAGTTCCACAAAGTTACAGCCGTAACAACAAAAGAATTCTTATACTTTTCCGTTCGACATAGAGGTGCCCTTAGCTGATTAGGACACCTTATTTCCCTCAAAGTAATTTGACTTCTACAAACAAATTTTTCATATACATAAAGAGGTCTCTTCGTATTTAAAATAACATATGTTAAACATCCAATAAACAATAGACGTCTATTTTTTACATTTAACCATCCCAGTCTTTCACGATAAGGAGAAATATGTTCATCCCGTTTTAAATTAAAAATAAATCTTATACACAAATTGAGAAGTACCTCTAGTCTACTATCATGTACATCTGTCAGATCGTTATAAACTGCACAACAATAGTCAAAATGAGGTAGTATTAGAGAAGAAACAAGTTGGGTTTTCAATTTAGTAGAAAGAGCTTTTCTATTTGATTTAAATTGTTGTAATGTTGCATAAACATTTCTACATATGTGGCCCACATGTTTTTCCCAAGAAAGAGTTAGATTAAAAATAACCCCCAAATTTTTAACCAATTGTACATAAGGTATAACTATATTATTAATCTTAACGGGAGGACACTCATTTAAATTCAAGTTACTTATGTTCCAAGATGAACCAATAATCATTGAATAAGTTTTATCAAGATTAATTTTAAGTTAATTTAACTTTGCCCACTCATAAACAGCTTTAACATCCTCATTAATTAGTGCTAAATTTTTATTCAATTCATCAAGGCTACTCTCTACGTAAATTTGCAAATCATCAACATAGTACATATGCTTACTATGCTGAAGAACACTTCTCAAATCATTCGTAAAAAGTATAAATAGTAAAGGACCCAATACGAAACCCTGTGGAACGCCTGTTCCAATTCGGCCCCACTCAGAATGGTGAACCATTCTGTTCATAAACAGACTGCCTTCTATAAGATAAATAGGATGCAAACCATTTCAAAACAGAGGCTGACAGACCAAAAGTTTTTAATTTTAATAATAAAAGACTATGTGGAACCATATCAAAGGCCTTACTAAAATCAAAGAAAATAATTATAGTTACTCTCTTTTTATCAATAGCATATAGTATGTTATCTGTAATCTTGAGTAAAAGTGTTTGAGTGCTTAACCCTTTTCTATATCCAGATTGATTTGGATCAAGAATACCGTTAGCTTCTATATATTTAATTAATTGATTATGAACACACTTCTCAAGGACCTTTGACAGGCCACACAAAATAGCAACTGGTCTGTGCTCCCCTGTTACAGATTTCTATGATAATAAATTCAGGTTAATTATCAAATTCATTAGGAGATGAATAGAGAACATTAAAATTAAGATCATTCCTCACATATACCGCAACTCCACCGCCACGTTTACTCTCTCTATCCCTGCGTATTAAATTATAATTATCAATGTTCATCATACTGTCTCTAATATCCTCTTTTAACCACGTTTCATATTTGAAACAACATGAAATTCACTCAACGGCAAATGAGCACGTAAAAGATTTATATTAGATTTAAGTGAATTTATGTTGATATGGCAAATCTTTAACGCAGATATTTCCTTTGAGACAACAGATGCGGAGCACATTGACATCTCACCAGAAAACACAGGATGAGAAAGCACAGGCGATAGTCATTCCTTTAACAGGTTTATATCTTCAATCGAATTGATCTTTATAACTTCCTCTTTATCGGCACGTCTTACAAATATTGTATTTTCTTTATGCCACACATACTTATTGTAACACACACAAGTATTAAGCCGGGAAAATAACAGGTGATTATGATAATGAATGAATAACACTAACTTAAATTAAATTAGAAAGAAAACGAGGTTTTATTATTTCACAATAGGTTCTAATTCACATGAACAAACCCTTTTGGGTGTCAAAAATATTTAAGATTAATTGTTAGAAAATTCCATAAACGTGGCTGAATTAACATTAAATCAGTTTTTTAATCCACCTGGTCCTTAAAGAAAATACACTCTGTCTTTGGTCAAAAACGTTTTTCACTGACGACGCGTTCCACCACGTGACTGCCTAAGAAAACAATGAAAATCTCCGAAAACAAGTACATGAAACAAATCAAGTATGAACACCGACAAATGCGACTCCGAGTGAGCACACTTTGCTCCAAAAATCACCGATCAACACTTATAAACACCGAACCGAATTATACATTTTTAAAGGGACATGTTAATTTTCAAGAACCTTCGCCTCAGGTCATTGAACCCAAACTGGCTCGTCACAAGAAGGCGATCCCCACTTTTCTCCTTCCTTTCGTCGGGCGTTCTCTCCCCTTCCCTCTAAACACCAAATCTTTCCTGTCTAACTATTGTTGACAACATCCTCCCCCTTTAGTAAGGATTGTCATTAACAATCTTACTTCTCCTCTTCGGCAGCCAACACTATGCCCTTTGCAACTCCACGTGTGAGGATGTTTCCACTCTTTGTTCGAATTCTCACCACCCAAACTCTTCCGTCACTTCCTGGGATAGTCTCAACGATGATTCCTTTTTGCCAACTATTTCTAGGGGCCAATGGATCTACAATTAGCATCACATCGCCAGTCTTCAACGGTCTTACTTCTTGATTCCATTTTTTTCTGCTTATTAAGTTGGGCAAATATTATTTTACCCAAAGACTCTAGAACATATCTGTCAAACGTTGAGCGATCCTCCACTGTTTCTTTGAGTACAGGTCATCGTCGGTAAATAGTCCTGGCATTGGGGCTGCTGATGAGGTTCCGATCAAAAAATGGTTCGGGGTTAAACTTTCTTCGTCGACATGATTAACCGAGACGTGAGTCAGTGAACGACTATTCACGATGTGTTCCACTTCGGATAGTAGTGTCAGTAATGTTTCTTCTTTGGGATATCGATCGTTGAGAACAGCCTTTAATGCAACCTTCACACTTCGCACTAACCGTTCCCAACTACCCCCCATATGGGGAGTATTAGGAGGTATAAACTTCCATTTTATTCCACGATTCATCATGTACGTGTTAATGACACTAAAATCGATTTCTTTAACGGCTTTTTTCAATTCATTATTAGTTCCCGTAAAGTTGGTGCCATTATCCGAATGTATTTCCAATGGTGACCCTCGTCTAGCAATCATTCGTCTTATAGCCATTATTGCAGAATCCGTACTCAAGCTCGGAACCAATTCAAGATGGATTGCGCGCGTAGTTAAGCATGTGGTCAACACTCCCTATCGTTTTTCATGTTTGCGGCCTACGGTGATATTCATGGGTCCAAAGTAATCGATTCCGCTGAAGGTGAAGAGTCGCTGATGGTGGGATACTCTTGCGCGAGGTAAATCTCCCATTTGTGGAACTTCTGGTTCAGCTTTCATCACTCGACAACGTTGGCACCTAGACGTCACTGATTTAACAACTGGTCTGATCTTTATGATCCAGTATTTTTGGCGTAGTTCATTTATAACTGCTTCAGGTGATCCATGAGCAAATCTTTCGTGAAAATGTTGAATCAGCAATTTGGTATAACGATGGTTTCCTTTCAGAATAATAGGGGTTTTAGTATCTTGTGGTATGCCTTCAGCCTCCGTAATTCTTCCTTTTATTCTTAGGATACCATCTTCTCTCAGAAAAACTGATAATTTAGATAATTTACTATTCTTTAGCGGTTCTCCATTTTTCAATGCTGCTATTTCCGATCTGAAAAAGTCTTGTTGCACTTCCATTATCCACAATCGTTCCGCTCGTTCCATCAATTCGACCGTTGGTTCCACGTCATGTTTATGAAACCATATTCTTGGTACAAGCATCATCCAAACTGTGCTCCTTATTAATCGCAACCACTTTGAGAATCTTTCAACGTCGGGCAAAGGTATTTTTTCATTTTCAGTGGCTATTGTAACAAACTCTTTTTTCCTTTCTTTCTCTGGCTCCGTAACTTTGTTTGTTGAGGATTGATCAGGCCATTGAGTTGACTCGTCGTGAAGGAAAGCTGGTCCCAGCGTTCAACTATTCAGTTGATCGCTAAGACTTCCGTTTTCCCGTGTAGCATTGTCCGCGGGATTCAACTTGGATGGGATCCATCTCCACTCATCGGCATTTGTCAGCTCATCAATTTCGCCGAGTCGATGAGCCACAAATGTTTGGTATTTTCTTGGGTCGTTCTTTATCCATCCTAAAACGTTTGTTGAGTGGGTCCAGAAAACTCTTCCATTAACCGGAATTTCATGTTCATCAATTATGGTTTTCGCCAGTCTGCAAGCCATTAGCGCACCTTGCAATTCCATCTTTGGAATAAAAATAGGCTTTAATGGAGCCACTCGACTTTTCCCAACTATAAATGAAACTTCAGTGGAATTATCGTGATACACCATTCTCCAATACGCGACACTTGAATATGCCCTTTCACTCGCGTCACAGAAGAGGTGTAGTTCAATTTCAGAGGGGACTTTGGATCGCGATCTGTACCATCTAGGTATTTGGCATTTTTCCGCTTCGGGAATTCCACGTAGCCATATAAGCCACTTTGTATTTTCCTTGTCTTCCAGCTCGTCGTCCCATCCAATATTGGTTTTCCAAACTTCCTGGAGTAGTATTTTTCCTTTTATAGTGTATGGAGATAACATACCTAACGGATCATATACGGACATGATCACACGTAACATTTCACGCTTGGTAGGTTTAACTGAACCGTTCTTCACACTTTCTGGTATCTTCTTCATTTTCAAATCGAATTGGAATGTATGCTTATCTTGATCCCACATAAGTCCCAGGGTGCGTTCTGCGTGTGGTTGATCCATGTTAAGATTTAGCTTTTCTTTTGATGTTTTCGCGTTTGGCAACATGTCCGTTAATTTTTTACTATTGGACACCCATTCTGTAATTTCAAACCCTCCACGAGAATGTACAGTTGTGACGTTATTTATCCTTAACCAGGCTTCTTCTTCATTATCAGCACTGTACAAATAATCATCTACATAATGATTATGTAGAATAGCCTGGACTGCATCAGGATACTGATCCTTTCATTCTTCTGCGTTCCTGTTTTTTATATATTGAGCGATATGTGGTGAAGATGATGCTCCGAAAATCATAGATGTCATAGCGTACACCTTGGGTTCCGTATCTCGACTCCATCCTCTCCATAAAAACAACTGAGAATTCTGGTCACGTTCATTAATCTTGATTTGCGGAAACATCTCCTTAATGTCTCCCGTGAACGCGATTTTGCCAATTCGAAATTTCATGAGTACCCCTAGCAATGGCTTAACGAGGTCAGATCCACTCAATATTTGGTCGTTTAAAGAAACACCGCTAGTCTTAGCGGCAGCATCAAACACTAGTCTCATTTTTTTGGTTTATTGGGATTTATCACCCCAAAGTGGGGCAGGAACCATCTTCTATCACTTTCTTCTAATTGTGTCACCTTTTTTGCATACCCCGATTTTAACAGGTTCTCCACCTCCTGAATGTATTTTATCCTGTAGTCAGGAATTTTATCCATTTTTTTCTCGATTGTTCGTAATCTCTGGAACGCATATTTTTTGTTGCAAGGCATTTTTAAATAATCGTTTCTCCATAGCTGTCCAGTTTCCCATCCTTGTCCAATTCTTCGGGTATTCTTCGCTAGTAGTTGACTGACACGTTCATCCTCCAAATTTCGCCTGTTTTTTATCGATACTCCAATAGCTTCAATATCGAAACTTCCTTTTACCAACGAGATCAGTTCGTTGTCTCTTGCCTCATTTTTATAAACATTGGATGTTTTCTTTTTCGTTGTTACCGTGGCACAGTTTACTTGTCTCATTTGTGTCTGAACTAAATTCCCATGAATAATCCATCTGAGAGGAGTAAGTGAAGCAACTGGTTCTTTTATTGTAGATGTGCGAATTTCACATGGAGTAATTATGTGAGAATGATCTTGTCCTATCAACAGTCTGGGTACAGCAGTTTTGTAGAACTTAACATCCAAATTTCGTAAATGATCGTGACTTTCTATTTGATCTTCAGTTAAGCTTTGTGATGGAAGAATTAGATTTTTAACAGTTCTCGCGCCCCTTATATCAAGTCTTTTATTTTCAGTCACTTCACTAATCTTAAAATCAACTCTTCGGCTGGCGATCTCATGAATCTCCAATCCCTTTATTGCTTGTAAATGTAGAGTAGTTTGAACCCCGAGTGCTCAGATTTTGTCAGCAATACTTTGTTTGATTAACTTCACTGTAGCACCATCATCCAGCATCGCGTGAGTGGTTAAACTTCCCTTCGGTCCATATATTCTGACAGGCGTAATTTTTAAAAGAGTTTGTCAGGATCTATCATTATAATCCTCCTGTCCACCTGCACGTGTTTCGGTTGGTTTTCGTTGATTCATCGAACGAAAGGCTTCATGGAGTAAGGGATGGTGACTTCTTTTGCATCCTCGATATCCACAGACGGCAGATCTGCAATCTCTATTGAAATGATTGGAGTCCAGACACCTGAAACATACCTTCTTGGACATCACCCATTCCATCCGTTTATCAGCCGAAATTCGCGTTAGTCCTTCACACTGATTGGTTTTGTGTTCTACGCTGTTACAATAGCTGCATGCCACGTCAACTGTTTTAATCTCGACTGCCATTTCTTTTTGTTTTTTCGCGGGACTTGTTTCATCTTGAGATTCGCCAGTTGTAGTAAGGGCGAATTTTTTTTTTTAATTGATCTCGGTGGTTATTTTTATTAAATGAATTCCCCTGACGTCCTCTGGATGTTCCTGCCTTTGGTTCATTTATCGATTGTTGAGCAGATTCGGCATATATATCATTTGTTCCGCCCCTGCATGCCATCTTGGCTTCCAGGAAAAGAAATTTGGATAAGGTAATCAACGAAGGTTCGTTATAGTTCTCCTCTTGATACATAAATCTATTATAAAGATACACCATTGAAGGGGGCATTTTGCTGGTTATTTCTCTGGTGAGTTCCGGACTGTGTAAATAACCAATAATTATTATTTGCAGCCTTTATCGCTGAGACACAGTTTTTTACTTTAGTCGCAAATTTGACAATGTCCCCTCCATTTGATCTCAAGCGTTGATGAACCCTTTGAATTTCCAAAGCTTCTCTTTCCCTGATGGCTTTCTGCTGTATTTCGTAAATTTCTTGCGAAGCTTGATATTCCAATTCGTTTCTACGTCTTTCCATGTTATTTATTCTTTCACTTTGAGTCATGGAACCCCTCGTTGCCGATTGGGAAGAATCATCACTGTAGATGTCTTCATTTCCAGGATTGTTTTCAGCTGCCGCATTTTCCTGATACTCTCTCCCATTTCTTCTCATTCTAATAAAATTTCGTAGATCTCCGGTATTATTTTGATTTTGCTCGAACATATTATTTTCTTCTTCAGTCTGTCTACTGCCTGACCTGCGTCTACGATTCTCTCTGTTTCTATTGTTGTCAATGTTTGGGTCTGACCTGTTCGTTTCATTATCGCTATTACGATCCCTGGCGTCATTGTTTACATTTCTCCTCAAGTCTCCGTCTCCTTCCTGCGGTATCTTTCTCGGGCGGCCACGCTTCCTCGCAGGCGGCATCTTCTCTTCCTGCTGTTCTCTATCGCGACTACGTCCTCTTGCAAGCGGTGACACTTCACCTCTCCCCCTACCATCGCAACCACGATTGCGAGTCCTCATAGAGGATGTCACTACGAAAATTGCACTATCACTATTGTTTACCTGTTACCCGGCGTCTCCACCATTTTGTAACACACACAAGTATTAAGCCGGGAAAATAACAGGTGATTATGATAATGAATGAATAACACTAACTGAAATTAAATTAGAAAGAAAACGAGGTTTTATTATTTCACAAAAGGTTCGAATTCACATGAACAAACCCTTCTGGGTGTCAAAAATATTTAAGGTCATTGAACCCAAACTGGCTCGTCACAAGAAGGCGATCCCCACTTTTCTTCTTCCTTTCGTCGGGCGTTCTCTCCCCTTCCCTCTAAACACCAAATCTTTCCTGCCTAACTATTGTTGGCAACACTTATATTTTAAAAGTTTTGCCTTATTTCTTACTTTTTATAGCAAGTTATAAAAATCCGGGGGTAAATAGGCATTTACATTAAACACGACATTGCACAAAATAGAAACAAATTTCTGTTGATAACAGGGACTTTCTTACCTTCATTGCCGATATGAATTCACTACCGGGTCGCAATGAAGAGCGACCGATGAATAATATTTATAATTCTCTGAATATTATTAAACATAATTTCCTTAGAGAAGAATTTTTTTGAAAGTTATTAAAATGAATTGATTTAGAGAAGAATTTTAGTTAAAAACTCTATAAAAAATAATTGAATTTCGGATAAGTTACAAATAATAGCATTTTTTAGGAATAATTGAATTTTGAAAAGATTTCAATTTAAAATATTTGAAAATATGGATTTTTAATATTTTTAATTAATTTTGTACAACACCTGCTGGAAAAGAGCTACTTTCCTTTAACATAAATGCAGCACAAAGTGGTCAATTTCTGCTCATTTAAAAGTGTGCAGGAAAGTGTACTTTCCTGCACACTTTTCTGTAAACAGTATATTGCAAAAAGAGGTGTCTTGATTGGAGACATTTTTGGTGTCTTAGACACCAAAAGCGTCTTGGTTTAAGACATTTTTGGTGTCTAAGACACCAAAAACGTCTCCACCCAAGACACCTCTTTTTGCAATATAATATACACTATAATCAACATAAAACTATATTTATTGATTAGAAAAGTATAAAAATTACTTTTTTTGGTAAATAGGTGTTGCACAAAGTACTGTGTGCAACACGTACGAAAGTGCTTCTTTCTGCACTTGTTGCACAATATACTCTTACATAAATTATTAAAAAAAATCTCAGCTTTCCAATAACAATGATAAAAAAAATTTAAAAAGAGGTACTTAGTTTCTGTAAAGAATTGTAATTAAAAATTCCAGAAAATTAAATTGAAATTATAAAAAAAAATTTTGAAAAAGTTACAGTAGCAATTTTTTATAAATTATAAAATTTCAAAAGGTTTAAAATAATTAAAGATTTTTGAAAATCTTAATTCATATGGAAAAATAATAATGATTGAATATATTTATTTAAAAAAGAAGTGTTTTTGAATGATTTTATAATTAACATCCTTGAAAAGTTGGCGTCGATTATTAGAAGATTTTAGAGATGAAAATGGCACTAATTTCACCTCTTTTATTTTACTTAGGGAGTTAAAAAGTGTTCGTTACAATTAAAGAAATTCGCAATATAAAAGTATTTAAACATTTTTTTTTAGTTTCTAATAATTTCGAGACCCAACGGGAAGTTGCCAATGGTAACGATTGGTTCAATAATGGGCCATGCTTGGTGCCCAATGATTTTTTCTTGGCAAAACAATTGGCAACCATCATTGGACCACCAATGGTTTAAACTTGGGATGATCACGCTACTGCCAATGATCGGTAGCCAAGCATCGGGCCAATATTAGTTGCCAAGGAATTGCCAAGGAAACAAAATCGATTTTCAAAAGCTTCATTTTTTATTGACAACCAACAAAAAACCAAGGTTTTGAAAATTGATTTTTTTAAATTATTAATTAAAATTTATTTTTAAAAAATATATTTTTCAAAAATTTATTTTTAAAAAAATATTTTTAAAAAATTTATTTAAAAAAAATATATTTTTCAATAATATATATTTTTTTAAATTAATAGAACATATTAATTAAATTTTTCACCTCTGGTAAAACAAAGGTGAAAGACTGATAAAAATTCCCTCACCGTATCTCACAGTGGAGGGATAACTGTGAATGTCTTTGCAAGAGTGGAGCAGGTACTTATAGAGCCAGTGTAACAGGTCACAAGCGAGAAGAAATCACTAGCATGCACTCTGGCGGCGATTGTCGGAACTGTTTTCTGGCGCGCATGCATATCCTGACATTATCGACACAGCGCTTGGCAACCAACGTTGCGCCACTTCCGACAAGCGCCACCAGAGTGCATGCTAGTGATTTCTTCTCGCTTGTGACCTGTTACACTGGCTCTATAAGTACCTGCTCCTCTCTCGCAAAGACATTCACAGTTATCCCTCCACTGTGAGATACGGTAAGGAAATTTTTATCAGTCTTTCACCTTTGTTTTACCAGAGGTGAAAAATTAAATTAATATGTTTTATTAATTTAAAAAAAAAATATTTTTTTAAAATAAATTTTAATTAATAATTTTAAAAAATCAATTTTCAAAACCTTGGTTTTTTGTTGGCTGCCAATAAAAAATCAAGCTTTTGAAAATCGATTTTGTTTCCTTGGCAATTCCTTGGCAACTAATATTGGCCCGATGCTTGACTACTGATCATTGGCAGTAGCGTGATCATCCCAAGTTTAAACCATTGGTGGTCCAATGATGGTTGCCATTAATGTTCCAATAATGGAACGAAGTTCGCCAAGCATGGCCCATTATTGAACCAATCGTTTACTTCCCATTGGGGAGTGAATCAGAATATTTTTTTTGGGTTAGGAGAAAAATGAAAATCTGACAATCTTCATATATGAAAATATTAATTTTGTATTTTATTTTAAAAACTTATTTTCCAAATGATTTGAAGTGGAGGGGAAATTTAACAGAAAGAAATATAAATTTCAGCCAATGGTACATTGTGTATCGAGCAGTGAACCAGATTCCGGCGATGGGGCAATGCTGACTGACGAGTGGCGAATTCAAGGCTCAGCGACAAAGGAAATTCGATTGAATCAAGGTGGACATCAGAGAAAGACTTACGTCGAGTCAACAGTAACCACTGGGATCCAGGTTGGTAGCGAAGTAGAACAGGGCACCCATCAACTAACTCTCATAGATATGAATCATCAGCAAGCCGATACGACACACCCTGAAAACACTTATGTTGACTCACAAGAGCATATGGACACATCATCACCAAATCATTCCACATATTCAGACACAATGGATCATTCACCTCAGGAGGAACAACTAAATACCAGTAAAGAAATCGGGGATGAAATCTCATTGGAGATTGGTGATAATAATTCGTTGCCATTAGGGCAAAATTATCAACCTATTATTTATAGTAATCACCAGTACGTTCCCGATTTGTACCGACAGCAAACATTATTGTCAGATCATGAATACCTCACCGTTCACCATCACCACCATCATCATCATCATCATAATCCTCCTTCACCTAATCCACCAAATCAAACCGATGAGCAAATTGATCAACAAATTCAATTGAATTCCAATGAGCCAAATCATAAAATTTTCGAAACACAAAATTACGATAATACTCCTTATTATTCTGATCATCCAGTTAATCAAAAAGTTGTCAGTATTGAAATAGCAACACCCGAACTCTATCCCCATCTCTACAATTATCGTTCTGACTCTAATGAAATTGCTGTCGTTGATTACCAAACTGACAATTTCAATTCTTACGTTTACAATAATATTGCCTATGTCGATCAAGGCGATAATTACGAAGACAGCGAATCCTCTTCGGAGGATTAACGTTTTCTTCGCTAAAAAAATTGCCGATTAATTTCACTTTTTCCTTTCCAATTCGTTCATTTATCAAAAATTAGAAAAACTGAAATTAATCGGACAAGGCCTAACCAAATTGAGTCCAGTGATGCCTGCATAATAATCCCAGTTAAAAAAATACTACGAAAAAAACCATGTTTTTCACGTGTTTATACATATATTAAGTTTGTAATTAATTTGTACTTATTATTATTATTCGCTATTTACGTTTTAAAACGCGTGGTAAATATTTTACACAATAATTATTATTATTACTTTTATCATTATTTAAAAAAAACGTATACATTGCAATAAATGTAATTCGTGACGACATTAGTGTATTAGATGCTGAATTCGAAATTTAATTATAAAGAGAAAAAAAATTAATAAATTCTTTGCTGAAGATTATCCTTCTGATAATGATTCTTAATTATATCGATTTCTAAATATCCTTGCCATGAGCATGAGTAATCAGAGTTTGAAAATTTGTTGAGACTTTTTGAAATTTCGAGTTGCATGAAATACGTAATTTGCTGACCAGATCAAAAAGAAGTTAAACGAAGGAGAATTCAAATTTTTTTTCAATTTTTTACTAAAGTTTTGTTGTTTGTATTATTGAGGCATGATTATATTTTTTTTAATTTACTTCACGGAAAAAATTAATTTAGTACATTTTACGAAACTAATTTTGGAATAGCGGATACGGAGAGGAGTTTAGTATAAGATAAAACAGAATCAATAGTAATATATGATGACTGCGTTTCTCGAAAACTCAAAAAAAATTCTATGGAATTCACAAATGATCGGTTGGACGTTCTAATTCAAGAGTTTTGTAAAATGTTTAGCCTGAAGCGCATGCGCCACGGAAAAAAATATTCACGGAGAAAAAAACGAATAAAGCAGAAAAAAGAATTTCTTAATGTACCCAATGAGCTCTCAAGACCATTTTTTCTCGTCTTCTATAGGAGATAGATGATTGGTTCGACACATGTGACTGCACTCTACAACGCAATGGTTCGCTTGGATTGGCTTATTTTATTCTGACACTAACTTAACGGAAATACGCATACATATAAACGAATTCTGACGCAACGCACATACAATATAACTCGCACTTGTAGATGAAAGAATTGAGTTTCTTTATATACTAACTAAGGAGATTAAAACTGCGCTTGTGAGAAATGTCAATATACTGAATATTAATTTTTAAAAAAATCATTTTTTTAAAAGTTATACAAAATATTTTATGGTTTTTAAAATAACATTTTTTGATTATAATTAGTTATAAAATCTCTATAAAATTTTTCAATTTTTAGAAAATAATTTTATTCTTAATTTTAAATTATAAATAAATTGACAAAAAATTTTTAAAATTAAATTCAAACTCAAAAAATGTTTATATTAAATTGTCTAAAATTTGAAGTAATAACAGTTAAAACTTGAGAAATTAATATATATATTGTCATCGGTAAATATTATGATAAACTATAAAATTTATTGGACTGTAAATTAAAAGAAATTAATAATAATTAAAAGTTTGGATTACAAAAGCACATAAAAAATGTTACGAATTTGGAACAATGAAATGTGAAATACGTAAAAGAAAACAATTATCCAAATGTTACCGGCAGGTAAAGCAGTTCTCTTTTTCCTTCCACATATTATATCTATATACAGCAGACAAGTTAATACCGACGCGACGAGACAAGCTTCAACATATCTATTTATAACGCGACTTTTGGTACACCCCGTATAGAATTTTACGAAACTTTGTGTTCGAGAATTCACGATAGACAGCGAAGTGGAAACTCAAACCACGCGTTTTTAGATTGCACGAAACATTTTTACCATTTTCTGATAAAATGTTCACCAGAAAATACGAAACATTTCTACATTCAAGCTTGTTTTATAAATTACAACACTGGTTGCAGTTTCTCGACAATTGTTCTGCTTAAAGTAGTGAAAGTTTCTGGGTTTTTGAAAAACTTCGTCTAGGAATCTTAAATATCCGCTAGTGCGAAATTAGTTTCGTAAAATCTGCTGAACTTATTTTTTCCGTGTTCAAAACAAATGTTTATTTTTCCACTTAATTGAACTACTAGAAAAAGTAATATTAATTAAATGTTAATAATAAATATATAATTTAATATTATAATAATACTAAATGTTAATTAAACTACTAGAAGATTTATAATTTAGAAATTTTTGTTTTCATCGTAAATATTTATTTAATAAAATTTTTAATGGCAATTTTTTCCCTCTGTGGATTTTTTTTAACTAAAAAGAATAAAAACTAATTTTTTGAAACTTTTACATTCGTAGAATTTTTATTCAATTAAATTAAAGGAGAAAAATTTCTAATTGCAAGAATTTCTATTTAAAAAAAACCAAATCACTAAATTTTGATTTTTATATTTTTTTTTCAAAATCAAAAGTTAATTTTTGACTTAATTAAATTCTTTATAAACAAAATTGTCACTGAACTGAGTTTAAATTTAACAAATTATTAAAATGATAATTGAATGTTTTGCTGAATAATTAACAATCAAAACTTTTTTTTCGAAAAATTTTCGACAAAATTGATATTTAATCGTTTTCTTGTTTAATTACTTTCTGCAAAATTTTCAAAAATAAAAAAAATTCTTGAAAATGAAATAAAAACTGTAATGAAAGAATTAATTTATAAAAATTTTTCTAAATAAATTATTTTCTTTTTGTTAGAAACGTTTTTAAAATAATAAAAAGCTCTGGATACTAAATAATAATTTACTTAATACTAAGTAATACTAAAAAATAATACTTTAAACTTTTATTTTAAAAAATAATAATTGAACTAAAATTTTAAGAAATGTAAAATTGGTCTTTTAAAATTCAATTAAACAATTATCTAGTTAAGAAACATTTCAAATAAAAAAAAGTTTTCCTTATTGACAGTTCAAATCAATAGAAATTCAGTTCACTGACAATTTTTCTGCCAAAAAATTCAGAAAAATGGAAATTCTGAAGTTGGTTAAATAAAAATTTTGTTACCTAAATGAGAATTTTACTTACCTACTGAAAATTCGGTTCAATAGAAATTTAGTTCAATTACAATGTTTCGCTAACCAAAAATGCGGCCAAATGAAAATTCTGAAAGTCGATTAAATAAAAATTTTGCTGATTAAAAATCCTGTAAAAATAAAATCTTATTGAATTCGGATTCTGGTGAATTCGATTAAATAAAAATTTTGTCAATGAAAAAAAAATACTTTCCAAGGGGCCGTACACATAATACGTCACGCGAACAGGGGGAGGGGGGTCAAGACATTTGTGACGACCTATAGAAAAAATGGCACTAATGTATGGGACAGTGTGTGACATGGGGGAGGGGGGGTCTAAAATGGTCAAAAATCGCGTGACGTATTATGTGTACGGCCCAAAAAGAAAAAATTCTTCTCGACAAAAATTCAGTCATTTAGCGAAACTATCATATTTAACTGAATATAGGTTATCAATAATTCTGTAAAATATCAGAATTAGCTAAATAAAAAGACAATTAAAAAGAAATTTTAATAAATAAAAATTTAACTTAAAAAGAAATACTGCAACATTAAAATTGACCCTAGTAGAAATTTTGTTAAATAACAATTTAGCTTAAAAGGAAATAGTGTTAAATTCAAATTGTCCAGAATAGAAATTCTGTTTATTAAAAATTAGCTTAAAAGGAAAAAAGCGTTAATTATTTAATGTTAATCGAATGTTTAATTGAAAATAAAAATTGGCTTAATAGAAATTCTGCTTAATGGAAATATTAAATTTGATTGAATAAAAATTCATTATTACGAAACTACAGTTTAATTATTTTAATTAAATGAATAGATAATAATAAATTTTGGCAAATAAGAATTTTGCTGAATGAAAAATTCGGTAAAATTGAAGTTCACACTACATTCGATTCGATTTGAATTTTGATAAAAAAAATTCTATTTTTTATGAAAATAAGAAATAAAATAGTTTTTTTTACAAAAATTGTTAATTAAATAGAAATTTGTGACAGAACAGGTCGCTTTCATTAATATTTAATTAATATTTTTTAAAATGATTTAATTAATAGTTTTTAGAAAAATCATATTGAATTAAATATATTATATTAAATTTTAATTTTAAAAAAATCCACATTTTTTCTTTTTTCCTGGAATTTATTTTTTGTGTATTTAAAAATAAAATTATCTCAGCATTTTAAAGTAGATTCGAATAGAAGAAAATTTGATTTCACGTTCCGTTTAACTGTGAGTCAAGGCAAAATATTGAATTAATAATGATATGAAAAGCAGGGTTCATCGAGACCATTGAAGAAAAAGGGAGAGAAAGATGGTGAGAGAATGAGAGAGAAAATGAGAAACGCTCAAACAACTTAAAAAGCATGCGAATTATATAGTAAAAAGCTTGTGCCTGAGTTGAGTTGTATTTGACAGATCTATACGAAGCAAGCCGAAGGTGCAGTGAGCACAATGAGGTGCGAGGGTAAGGATACCCTCGGCAGGGGAATCAAGCGAAAGTTGGACTCCATCCACTCAATGCATTCTACTCTGCATGAAGACCAAGATGGTCAGTATTATTTTAGAAAACAGCAAATTTTCTCATTATTTATTTAAAAAAAAATAAAAACGCTTCAATTCGCATGGAAAAGCAAAGCCAATATTTTGTCTCTTTTTTTTGACAAAATGATTTTTTTTTCTCAGAACGAAAAGCTTTTTTACGCTTGAACAATTTTTTCAATATTAAAAAATCGTCTTTTATTTTCTAACAGATTTATATTTTTCTATTTATTATTTTTATTTATAACACATTTTTTTTATTCTTTCTATTTTTATTTTTTTTTATTTATGATGTTTTATTTATTTTTTATTTATTTTATTCTTTCTATTTTTTATTTTTATTTATTACAATTCTTTTTATTTTTCTTTACCCATTTTTTCATTATTTACTAAATTTCCTTTGAAAATTGGAAAACAATTGAAAAATTGATGAAATATTGCATAGAATCGTAAAATTGCAACAAAAACATTTCTCTCAAAGGAAATTTAATAGGTGAAAAATATTTTTTTATTAGTACACAAATTGTGTTGCTTTAAATGTATTTTTTATTAATTATATTAATTTCATTTTTTTATGATTTACTTTCTTTAGTCTAGAAAGTGATTATTCGGAAAGAATAACTTTTAACTGTATGTTTTTTATTTTCTTATTTATTTAAAAATAGAATTAAAAAAATTAAAATTTTTTGAATTACAGGGTTGCCACAGGTCAGGGAAAAGCCAGGAAAAAATCAAGGATTTTTATTTAAAGTACTGGAAAAATTAAATTTTTATAATTCATAAGTAAATTCTGAATTTTTGTGTCTTTTTTGTTTACTTCTTAAATTGTGAAATTACCATGAACTCTAATACAAAACCTTCAATTTTTTCTATTTCTGACAATAATTTCTTTTTATATTTAAAAAGAAATTAATTAATTAATTAATTCAATTCTTCAAGAACTTAATTCTTCTTCTTCTTCATAATAAAATTATTACTTAGAAATTATTTAATGAATAATTTTACTTAAATATTTCTAAATTAATTGAATTTTAAAAGAGTTGCGATTACAATTTTCATAAATAGATAAACTTCAGAAGGTTTTAATTTGAAATTTTTTAAAATTTCAATTTTCAATCAATTTAATTAAAAATTTTAAAGAACTTAGATATTTGAAAATTTTTAATAATTCAAATTTTACAGGGATTCAATTATTTTCATAAATAATAATTTCTTTTTAGAAATTCAATTTTTTTCATAAATAATAAAACTTATTTCAGAATTTAAATTATTTTCAATACAATTTTAATCGAATTCCTCAAAAAGTATAATTTTTATTTTTTTTTTAAATTTCGTCAAAATAATTAACTATTTTAAAAAGTAATAAAATTTCACAGGAGTTCATTTATTTACAAGTTTTTTTAATAAAATAGAAAATAATTTGAATATTAAAAGCATTATATCATGAATTTTTAGAAATAATTGAATTTTGAAAAGGTTTCAAATTCAAATCTTTAAAAACCTGAATTTTTCATACTTACACGGAGAGACCCACATTCGTAAAAATTACTAAAAACGGTTGCAATGACCGGAAATAAGGGGACTTTTAGCATAATGTACTACAGAATTAGATAAATTTACAAAAGAAATAGATAAATTTGCTACATTGAAATAGCAAGTTTTAATATTTTGTGTAAGAGTTGTAAATGTAGCAAAAATTGATTATAGTTTTCTCTAATTTAATTAGACAAAATCTGACAAATGAAAACATTTTCCACTAAAACCTACGATCCACTGTAGTAATTTTTGGTGAGCAAGTGTGGCTAGCGAGTGCAGTCATATGGCGCCTGTATTTCTATTGGTTGCTAACCTCGTCAATCTCCGTAAATGAGCCGATGCCTTCCGATCATTGACAGTGACTATGTTTCGCGTATGTAAAATAAATTTGGATATTATCTACAATAATTAAATATAAAGTGAAACGTAGGTCGTTCGGTATCTCAGAAATTGACCATTATAAATTAATAAATTTTGCATTTATTCCTGTCCCAAGAAGTATGTCTTATAATAAGTTGTTAAAAGTAAACTGCTTTCTCGTAAGTGCTGTAAATTTTCATCATTCAATATATAAGGAAACAAAGATGTATACTTTCAGTGAAATTCGTTGTCGTGCGTGCAGTTGTGTATTAGTGTATTAATTAACCGCGTCTATACATATAAGTGAAATAAACATGTGTGTGTCTTCAAATATTTATCCAACAACAAATATATAAGTGTGTGAGTGTGTGTGTCTGTGTATGTAAAAATCCTTCCAGTTTACCTCCACTAGTCAAGAATTGACGGGAAACCGGCGACAAAAATCCGTATTTTTTCTTTTCACTCTTTCTTTCTGCATTTACAACGACTATAGTAATTTTACGTACACAATGTTTCTGAGTTTTACTACAGTTGTTTGGAACTATTGGACGAAATAGTAAGAAACTTTGCTAATTTGGTGAACATTTGTCGGGATTAGTGACTTAGTGTAGAAAATAGTAAAAAATACAAAAAGTCCCCTTATTTCCGGTGGTTGCAATGTGAATATAGTAAATTCTAGTGTGATTTTATACAAAAATTAGTAATCTCGGTCTCTCCGTGTATTTAACTAAAAATTCTGTGGACTTAATTTGTTTGAAAAAGTTTAATTGAATTTTTTTGAAATTATTTAAAGTTTTTATTTTTTAATATATATTTCATTGAAGAGTTTCTGAACAATCGAAATTAAAAACAAAAAAAAAAAAAAAAAAAATTAAAAAAAATTAAATTTAACATTTTAATTTAACATTTTTTCGTAAAATTAAATTATAAACGAATGGATTTGAAAATTCTCAAAGAATTTTTTCAAAAATTATTAAAAATAATTGATTTAGAGAAGAATTTTAGTTAAAAATTCTAGAAAGTAATTGAATTGAAATGATGGAAATAATTTAGAGGAAGCTACAGTAACAATTTGAAATTTGAAATTAAATTTTGAAATTTTTGAAAATCTTATTTCCTATGGAAAAATAATAATGATTAAATATTTATTTAAAAAAGAAGTTATTGATGTCTTCGAATAATTTTTCAATTAAAGAAACTCGTAAATAAATGTAATAGAACAGTTTTTTGAGTACCTAATCATTTTTAGAGCGAATTAGAATATTCTTTAGGGTCAGGGAAAAAGTGAAAATTTTGTCTGGAAATCAGGGAAAAGTCAGGGAAACAGAAAATTAAATTTTTGTGGCAACCGTAAATTATCTATTTGTATATTTTTTTATTATTTTATAATTAATATTAGAATTTATTGATTAGCCTTTTTATTATTAGTATTATTATTTTATTATGACTGTTATTATTGTTATTATATTATAATTTTTATTATTATTATTATTATTATTATTAATTATTTTTGATTTTTAAGTTCATTGATACTAAAAAAGGGAAATAAATAAAAACTATAAAATAAAAATAATTTCTACTCTATTGTTTTACAATTATTTTCAATTATATTTATAAGTTTCTTTAGAGATAAAATTTTGGCTCAGCAACCACGAAATAAAAAACGCAGCTTTAGAGTAAAAACATTATATAAATATAGTTTCTTTCTATTTTTCCAGTGAAGTAGTTAAAAATATAGTTTTTCCTCAATAAAACACACACTATATTGAACATTTGCCTGTTGATAACTAACAATATGTTCTGTTGCTTTCTGCTTTATTATTACTGTATTTTAGAATTCATCATAACATTATGCTTTAATTCATATTTAATTTGTATAGAAGCATGCTACTTAGGATTAAGATTCTCCATCTATCTATCTATCTCTTGCCAGAAAAAAACAGGTATAAAAAGAAAAAGAAAAAAAATTTCTGCTTTTGCACCCACATACTGAAAAGTGAATTGATATTCAGAGGGAATATTCCAAATGGTTTTGAAAGTATAATGCACACGTTTTCATCGAATGCAGAAGCATCGGGATCCTGATTTTTCAAGGAGGAAAATTTTAATGCCATATCGATTCTCTAAAAGCGTTCATTGCCTTTTTTCCCTGGTATTTTTCATTTCGCCAGACAAATAAAAAAAATTATTCTTATTTCCATTCAATGAAATTTTCCTTGTTTTTATTTCTTTAATTTTACATTTTATATATTTTTTATTTTATTCTAGATTTTAAATCCGATTTTCTGTTTTCCATTTTCAATATTACTTTTTAAAATTGAAACAATTTGACGAATTAATCAGTCCAATTGATTTTTGTTTTTTGATTATTGATAGAACATTTTGTAACTAAATTTAAAATTATTTATAACAAAAAACAAAAAATAGTTAAAGTAAAGAAAATGACAAGAAAGAAAATTTTCTATCAAATCCGAGCAAAGGGAAAATTTACAAAAAGAAAATCAGTTTTTTTTGGATGCAAATTCAAAAATTAATGGAAATTTGAAAAATTTATCAGAAGCTTACAGAGAAAGAAATACACATTAGCACCATTATTCTTTTTGACGTTGGAGGCAGGTAAGTGAGCTGCAAATTATGATGTTTATTGTTCTGTGTATACATCTGGAGAAATTTAAACAAAAATTAAAGCACTTAACAAAGCTTGGCAAACAGATGATTAATAATTTAAAAAAAAAGAAAAGAAACGAATGAATAAAGAGATAAAAGTTAAATTAACATAAAACTGTAAATAATTGTTTATTAATAATTGTTTTATCGCCTTGACTAATTGGCTGTCAGGTTTGTTAATATACATTCGACAAGTTTCTCTCATATAATAATATGTATAATAAGTAATAGCGAATTCGGTTATCTGCACCGGAGCACTCTCGGAGTGCTCCAGAGCAGGAGTAGCATGTTCGGTTTGACAAATGTGCTCTAGTGCAGATCGTTTGGAGTATTCGCTTTAGCAGCACTGCTCCGGCGCAGATCGTTTCGAGTATTCGTTTTGGCAGCACTGCTCCGGCGCAGATCGTTATTTGTGTTCGAATTAAGAAGTGTGCACTCTCAAGGATCGAAAGGTGCAACAAAATTTGCTCCCACAATTTTGTTAGTGCAGTTTAAAAAAATGTCAAGAGAAGCGGCAAATTTAAAAATTTCACTTCTAACAGATTTAATTGACACCTCTAGCGATAGTAGTGAAGACGAATTATGTTTTTTATAATGAATTTTGTATTTAGAGAAAGACTAACATTCAATATTTTAATATTTAATAAAAACAGTAAATAATTTTCAATATTTTTAATATTTAAATAAAAATACTCATTATAAAGTAATTATTTGGTCTCAAAGAAATAACCTTTTCACTTATTTTATTATTGTTGTTGTTAGTAGTTCAAAATGTCAAATAATGTAAACAAAATTTATATCAGAAATATTATTCGATAATTTTGTGATTAACAATTCTGCTATATCAAAACATTGACCGAATAAGATTTTAAAATTCTAATAAAAATATCAAATTTTTTGCTTTTAAAAATATTATTTATGTATACATCATAAAATATTTAATTTTAAGTAAAATAATTTTACATTTAAGAAGAAAATATATTGCATAATATAATGTATAATAATATATATAATATAATAAATATAATATTATATTACATTATATTATATAAGTTTAATTAAATTTAAACTTCGCGCCAAACGAGCAGTGTATGCTTTACACCATAGCAGTTCATGTTGTGCTCCTGCTCCAAAAACAGTCAAACTTTGCCAGTGTTCATGACGTCATAGATTGCCTCAGAGTAGAGCACAGCTTTTTGAGAGCAGAGTAAACTATACTCCTACACCGAGCAAGATCGCTCTCGGAGCAGATAACCGAATTCGCTATAACTCACGTAAATGGCTTGAAACAGTCATTAGACAAAATTACATTCACATAATATCTCCAGAGGGATGAAAATCATAAATGTAAATACAAAAAAAATCGATTTGTCTTTTATTAAGGCTGTTTTAAAATTTTTTCACTCAAGATTATTCTAATTTTTTAAATTTTCAATCTTGTTAATTTGGTCAATTTAATTTTAATAATTATTAATTACTACAATCACGGGTCTCGGACTGAATTTAAAAATACAAAATAGTGTCAAAATTTTCATAAGATTTCAAACATAATTTTTGAGAGACGATTTTGCTTAATTCACTTTTTGATTGTTTAAAATTTTCACAAACAATAAATATAAAATACGTATAAATAATTTTCTTAAGTTTATTATTTGTTATGCAGATTAAAAAAAAGATTCTTATGAATGACGAAAATTTGGAACTTTTGCATTTATTTTAATTATATTTTAATATTGTTATTATTACAAAAATTACTTTGGATAAAATAAATATTTAGATACTATTTTTATGTTTACAACATCGAAGTTAAATATATATTTTTAAAATTAATTGGTGGTTGAATTTCTTCACTTGAGAACGTCGAGATCGACACCAGATGGCGTGGAATATGGTTGTGTCAACTGAACTGACATCTAACGGTGACCTTGGGGTTCTCAGGTGGAGAATTGCATCTCCTTTATTCAATCTCAAGATGTTCTTTAATTATTTTTAATCAGACATTGAATTTTGCCAGTTTGACAATATTTCAATATTTTTTTACCTACATAAACTTTTATATAATGATAAATGACAATAATAATATAAAATTCAAGCTTTTATTTCACTAAATAACTTGATTAAATTCTGTAAATTTTTCTAAATTCTATTTAGAAATATTACTACTTTTTTCGTATCAAAATTATCATAAGATTTCAAACATATAATTTTTCTAGATAATGTTGTTTAATTTATGAATTTTTTATTGTTTAAAATTTTCACAAAAAATAAATTAAGAATATTGAAAAATTGACGAAAATTTGGAAATTTTGTATCTTCTTTATAATTTTATTTTAATATTGTTATTATGTAAAAAAATTACATAGGACAAAATAAAAATTTAGATACTATTTATTAACCATTTTCTGTCTACAACATCGGAGTTAAATTTTTTTTAATGAAAAGCTTTTTTCAATTATGAAATAAAAAAACTGTTCTCTTGGGGGCCATTCACATATTACGTGATATATTTAGGGGTGGGAGGGGAGTAAGTAAAGTATCACGCTTTAACAAATTTGCTATACAGTAGAATCTCCCATAAGTTAATTTTGGTGGGGGGTTTAACTTAATAGAGAATTGCCGTCTAAGGGAAATTGTTGCGCAGTAACCTATTGCGCATGGCGGTCCATTTCAAAATATATAATGTTTCAAGTCTTTTAAGGTTATGATGTGTCAGCCATCTTGATACCACTATGCGCATGTTTATTTTTTTAGGTGGAAGGGGTACACGATAGGGGAAAATTGACTTATGGGAAGTTAAGGGGACAACCCTAGTTGTAGCGCGCAAAAATTGACCATTTTGATAAATTAAATAAAAAAAAATCCACTCCCACACGGAAAAAATAAATTCTGTAAGAATTCCTGAATTTGTTCCATAATTGAGGATTTGTGCAAAGTTCCAGAAATTTTTAGAAATTCAATGTAAGTATATCTGAATCGTTCCGAACTAATTACGAAACGGTTTTTGTGAGACTTTCAAAATCAGCATTGTAAATAAATTCCTGGAGAAATACAGGACTGGTCTATAATATTATCGAAATTTTGTCGTAGAAATTATATTTCTTCTAAAATAGTATTCACAAGCGTCTAATCAAGGAGAACTCCAGTTTAAATTTCATAATAATTCCCGAACTTCATCGAAAGAAAAGATGTGCCGACCCCGTTTCTCACAAGCGCTGAATAAAAGTAAAGTCTAGTATATAAGAGACTTCCCAGGTCCCTACAACCAGCGTGCGATTCAATGCGTCGTGTATTTGCGTTTATTTGTGTATAAATTATGTGTGCGTTAGAATACATGTAGGTAGCTATAAGTGTATTATGTATGTATGTATGTGTGTGTATCCTCCTCAACCAATCACAGTTCGCGTTGCTTGACGAATGTCGATCAAGTATATACGCGTATACACAACTTCTTTTTTTATTTTCTTTGCTACGGAATTGTTCCGGAACTATTCTGTAGCCCTTATAAGAGCTTCTTCATATATGAAGCGACCCTCTGAATTTTTCCCGAACTCATCGGAAGTTCTACCGTCCAGACTATCTGAAATACTCAGCCGCTACATTTCGTAAAAACTATCACGTAAATACCGAGTTCTTACCATATAATTCCTAAATATCTATTTTGAAAGTTAGACATTTCTTCCAAATAACAGCTCTATAATAATTACCGACTTTTGCTCATATCCTCAATTTCGGAACGAATTCAGGAACTATTTCCGAATTATTTTTTTCCGTGTACGGTTTGTGAACAACTAGTGAATCCGGAATTAGTCCGAAGCAATCAAAAATTAGTCCGGACAATTTAGTGAATGTTAATAAAAAAATAAACCGCTGCCAAGTTGTATATTTTTTTTCATAATTTTGGTGCTCATTTCATGAACACTTTACTTCCTCATGGAGATAAAAATAATAGAAATATATGAATAACTTTTTAAAAATATGGTAAAAGTGATTGAATTTTGAGTCAATCAATGTATTTTTAAATACCCTACAAGATAGTTACAATAATTTAATAGTTAAATAAAAATTTTCAAACAAAAAAGTTGAGAAAATGTCATTTTTCACAATTTTTGGTTTTTAAAATACCAATAATTTCGAAATTTATTATCGAATTAGGTTAAAAAATAGGTCAATCGAAGCGTTTTTTAATGCTCTACAAGTTGATAAAAATAAGTTTAAAGTTACTTTTACGTTTTTCAACAAAATTTTCAAAAAAGTCTTATTTTCCAAAATTTTTGATTTTTAAAAGTTTAATAAGTCCGGTTAATATGGACGAAAAATGTTCAATTAGGGCTCAAAAGATGCGCCTAAAAAAGTCTACAAAATTATGGAAAAACATTTATAGGTGTCCTAACATTTTTTTAAAGTTATGGGCAAAAAACGTTTTTTCGCAAAATTAAAAATCAAAAAAAAATTTAGTTAAACTTTATTATATATCAGAAAGTACTCTCACTTTATGTCCGCAGGTGAGTTCTACAATTTAAAAAAAAATTTAACCCAAAACCTCTTCATGATTTCGAGATATTTATGAAAATGTGATGTTTACACACACACACACACATACGGAATGACATTTTTTAAAAATGTCATTTTTGAACTCCTGAGGTCAAATAACATAAAGATATGTCAAAAAATCGAACTCGAAAAATTTTTGTATTACAATACTTCCTCTATGAGGAAGTAATTATACAAGTTACACATATTAATTATTATTATTTTATGGTACATTCAACATATTTTACGATTTACCTATTGCAATTTTATTTACATTAACTTAAAATTTCTAACGCTGGGGGATTCGAACCTACACCAATCTAACATTATATCTCACCGAAATCGAATACACTAACCTCTATACCACGCTCGCATAGGAGTTCAAATTCATAATAGAATTTATGGAGTGTCACGAAAAGAAATGACAAGAAACTAACACATAATCAGTGTCAATTTTAATATTGAAACAAAATAATTAATAATTCTAGTAAATTTGTAAAAACAAATTATGACTGCAGAATTAAATATTTTATTTACCATAAGTAAATACCCTGAATAAAAATTAGGACCGATTTCGGATTAATCCGGAATTTGTCCGCAACAGTACGGTTTATTGTGGAGTTTTTTCACCATTAATTAAGTTTGAAATCAATACCGTTTTTTATCACTATTGAATCCGTAATTAGCCCGGTTTAGTCTGTAGTAAGTCAGATCATATGCAAGTTGCATAATGCAACTATTAAATGCAGAAGTAATCCGGGTGGTTTAACCAGTGAATCCGCAGCTAATCCGAAACAGTCTGCTTATGGACAGGTTTTTGTTCTAAAATCATTCCGGATTAAGTCTTTGAATTGGATTGAATATGGATTGTATTGAACTGTCTATGGATTGTATATATTTACAAATTCTTATAATAATAAGACTTATTTTCGGACAGGGGTGTTTTGATCGGGTATTATTCGGATTGACGCTGACTATTACCGGATTCTTTGCATACAGGTTTTGGATTGTTTCATACTTGTTTCGGATTAAATCTTTTAACTGGACTAAATTCGGATTATTGCGGACTGATTTCGTACACAGTAAAAAGAAAATCTTATTTTAAGGCACGAAAGCTGCCTTAAATTAAGATGCAACATTTTTAAGACAGTCAATGTTGAATTTACGCACGTTTTTCGTATCCTTTAATATTATAGCAGACAGTGTTGAATTTAAGGCAGCTTTTAAATTAAGATTTACTTTTTACTGTGTATTCTTTACATATTAATTTCGGATTATTCCGCATTTATTTTAGATGAGTTTTTTGACGGACATAATTTCGGATTGTTGCGTAATAATTAAGGACTTAATTCAGACATTTAAGATTATTCCAGACTGATTTAGGATTCACAATTTCACTCAGATTGATGTTAGATTAACGCGGATCATTTTCGTAGGGGAGAGGGCCCCAAGATAGACAGGGCCCCAAGATGGACATTTCCTATAAAATTTTTGTTTAAAGTGACAGCATCTTCTCAATTTTTTTATTTTTGTTGTTTGTATAGACGAAGACTTTTATGCATATTTGAAAAATAAAACCAGTTTTTTTTTCTACTGCGCATATCACCTGAATTTTTTGTCAAAAAAAGTTTTATTTCCGATTTTTCTCAAGTCGATAAAGTTATTTAAATTTTTGATTTTAGATAGGTATTTATCGTTATAATATTATTTATTTATCATATAATAATATTCTAAAATGATTTTATTAATATTTTGTTTGTATACAATTTTTTTTTAGGTTTCAAAAAATGGTGTCATTTACCCTAAGATGGACACTTTCGAGACCCTAAGATGGACACCACTTTTCAATGTATTTATTTTCATGCTTTCGATTACACATTTTTTTAATAATTTTATAAGCCTCAAAATTGAGATTTTTTATTTTTACCGCCATGGAATGTAGAGCTATCGATAGAGAATTCGATATATCGATATATCTTAACTTGTCAAATTAAAGTTAAATATGTTATTTTTTTTTATTCTCAAGTTATAAAATTAAGATTTTTAATAATGTTATTCCTAGTAAATAGAATAAAATGATTAAACATTAGTTTAAAAATTAATACAGGATGTTTATCTTTAATTTACCACACTTTAAAGTGATTTTTAAGAAGGTGTCCATCTTGGGGCCACTTTTTGTTGGTCAAAAATTTTAACAATTAGAAAAAATGCTATAAAAAATATTTAAGTTCAAAATAAAATTTTATCGCAGTGGCCATAAATTACCTAATAAATTGTACTTTCATTTAGTATAAAACATTTTAACATATCTTATTCGGTTTGGATTTTAGAGCCATCAATCAAAGAGGTGTCCATCTTGGGGCCCTCTCCCCTACAATTATCGGACTAATCCACACTAATATACCAGCATTTAATCCGGATTAGTTCGAAATTTTTACCAGGGATATAATATGATTCGGGTGGCCGTCTATTACCGGATTCTTAGCATACATATTTCGGTTTGTTTCGTATTTGTTTCGGAATATGATTTTACCACACTAATTCCGAATTGAAGCGGATTAATGTCGGATTCTTTGTGTACAGATTTCGGATTATTTTGTATTTGTTTCGGATTATACCTTTTAGTTGGATTAAATCCGGATTGTTGCAGACAATTTTCGGATTCTTAGCATACAGATTTCGGATTGTTTCGTACTTCTTTCGGAATAGGATTTTGCCACATTCAATTTCAAATTGTTGCGGACTAATACCGGATTTCTAGCTTACAGAGTTCGGATTGCTCCGGACATTTTGCGGATTAAGTTTTTTTAACTAGATTAAACTCGGATTGTTGCGGACTGATTCCGTATTCTTTACACATTGATATCGGATAATTCCGTACTTATTTTAGAAGCACAGAAAAAAACTCGACTCACTTTTGTTGCAACGCATTTGGAAGTCGGTCTCGAAATGAGTAATCGACAACTTCAAGTAACCCGAAATGAATAATCGGCAACTTCAAGTGACTCGAAATGAGTAATCGGCAACTTCAAGTTACACAAAATGAGTAAAATGACATATGGTTGCCCATCCCTGTCAGTCAATTCACAAATGTCTAACCTAAAAATTCGTTTTTCATTTCTCATAAATGCGATAAATCGACTTCAAGTATAAATGTTTTGACAAGTGCAAAGAGTTTATTCATTATAAACAATTATTTTAATTTATATTTTTATGAATTATTCCCAGTTATTCCAATGTTATTGTAATTTTATCATAAATCCAAAATGATACCGCTTTTTACTCATTTTGAGTCTTTTCCCCAGAAACTCAGAATGAGTCGAAGGGGTATCATTTTTGTTGCACTTCAAAATGAGTATCATATGATACTCATTTTGAGTATATGTTTTTTCTGTGAGAATTCTTCACCGGTCATAAATTTGGATTGTTGCGGACTGAATTCGTAGA
Organism: Leptopilina heterotoma; assembly: GCF_015476425.1. Taxonomy (NCBI): domain Eukaryota; kingdom Metazoa; phylum Arthropoda; class Insecta; order Hymenoptera; family Figitidae; genus Leptopilina; species Leptopilina heterotoma. The sequence goes on from NW_025110986.1 coordinate 3,807,330, forward strand.
TATTCAGGATTACTCCGGAGTGTTTTCGGATTCAGGTTTTCGTTCGGATTGATATGAGACTAGCGCGGATCATTTTCGGACCTTTTTCGTACAATTTTCGGACTAATACGTACTAATCTGTCCGTATTTAATCCGGAATTAGTCCGAAATTTTTACCAGGGTTATCTTGACATCACTGTAATATTACATTGGAGATTCGTCATATTACACTGTAATATTACAGTGATCTTACTGAGATATCAAAATGTCCGCCTGGAGGTAATATTACGTTGTTATATTAAGAGAATATTACATGGTAATATTAAGGTAATATTACACTGTAATATTAACGTAATGCTAAGGTAATATTCAGATAAAATTAGAATAATTTTATAATTTATAAAAAAAAATCATAAAGCTAAAAAAACTTACAAAGATTATATACCGTCGAGAATCTTAATACACTACAAGTAAGTTTGACTCAGTGGTAAGACTCATGATTACTATGCACATGGTTCAGGGTTCGAGTCCAGCTTTGTGAAATGTTTTTTTCCAAATTATAAAATTATTCTAATTTTATCTGAATATTACCTTAACATTACGTTAATATTACAGTGTAACATTACCTTAATATTACCATGTAATATTCTCTTAATATAACAACGTAATATTACCTCCAGGCGTACATTTTGATATCCCAGTAAGATCACTGTAATATTACAGTGTAATATGACGAATCTCCAATGTAATATTACAGTGATGTCAAGATAAGCTTACGTGCTGCTTGGGCTAACATTTTTAAATAAAACAATTTATTGTCTAAAAGTACACATTTTAAAATGGAGGCGTGGTGCGCGTTCTTGTCGAGGTATGCATAATTTGCGGTGACTACGATTATAAGGAGCTGGTTCAACTGAAACACAAAATTCAAACGAATTTAGTTAAAGTAGAAGATAATCTAGTCTTTAATCGAAGATTTAAAAAAAATACATTTTTGACAAAATGGCAACGGCTCAAACTCAATTTTTCGATTTTCAAAAAAAAAAATGTTTTTCAGCTGTAAAAAAAAGTTTTTCATAAAAAACTAAATCCTTCGATTAAAGACTAGATTATCTTCTACTTTAACTAAATTCGTTTGAATTTTGTGTTTCAGATGAACCAGCTCCTTATAATCGTAGTCACCGCAAATTATGCATACCTCGCAAGAAGGCTAGAGACAGGAGGTGAAACTTCGGTAGTGGGGATGAGTCAAGAACCTTTCTTTAACCAGGCGTTTTTCGTTTCGAAAAGTCGCCGGCGCGGTGCTTCTGCACATCACTCACACATTCAAATTCTTGTATACCATATGTTTTACATATGTGTATGATATGATTTTAATTTGAGGTTAACTTTAAAGTGCAATCAGTGCAATCGAGACACAAATGACAATGTGTGTCATAACGGATATATAGAAATAATGTGAGTGATTATTAAATTAAGTGTTATTCAAATAGTTAAAAATTCCGAAAACGTGCTGTGTGAAAAGTTGTATCAAGAAGAAAGATAAACCTACACAACACTATGACTATTACTTTTTGTTAACTTTTAATACACTTCATGCTACAGTTTACACATTTTTTTGTTTTTAAAACGTTTTTTTAATAACTAAAAGATGTTTGAAAATATAAACACTTATATTTCATATTGTATTTGTATAGAATATATTTTCCCGTGTTTACGTGTGTTAGATTTAGATTGCGCAGAAGTCCGTCTGGTCTACTGCGGCGAAAACTTTTTTTGAAAGTAAACGCCTGACCATACATCAGCTGAGCGACTCAGCATTGCCATACCCCCACTACCGAAGTTTTACCTCCTGTCTCTATAGTCTTCTTGATACCTCGACAAGAATGCGCACCACGCCTCCATTTTAAAATGTTTTTTAAAATTTTTTGTCGGAATTTGTAGTTTAAATTGTGTACTTTTAGACAGTAAATTGTTTTATTCAAAAATGTTAGTGGATTTTTTTTTATTTAATTTATGAAAATGGTCAATTTTTGCGCGCTACAACTAGGGTTGCCCCCTTAACTTGTAGGAGATTCTACGGTACTAAACTATAGAAAAAGTATCACACAGGGGGGAGGGGGTCTAAAATACCTAAATATCACGTAATATGTGAATTACCCCTTGACACTTTTTCTTAAATTCTATAGAAAAAGAAATTTTACTAAAATTTTATTTAAAAAAAAATTTACTAAAATAATAAAATATTTAACAGGAAAGTAAAGATTTGATCAAATTTTTTACTCGTGGAAAAATTAAATTATTCTTACAATAACATTTTCTGACTGAAAAACAATTCTTTTGATAAAAATGGTGGTTTAATTTCTCCACTTAAGAACTCCAAGGTCGCCACCAGGTGACGTGGAAATCAACACCATCCAGTGATGACATTGGCGTTCGCAGGTGGAGAATAACATGAACATATTGAATCTCAAGATATTCGTAATTTTAAGATTATTTACGATCAGAAATTAAATCTAAAGAGTTTGAGAATTTATATAAATGAATTTAAATTTTGAATTCACTTTAATTTGATATTTTTACGATCTAATTTTTTTAGGTTTATCTTTAAGGTTTAGATTATTAACTTTTGTACTAAATAAATTGATATTGAAAATCTCGAATTAAGAAATAATTCGTAGCTTTTTTAACGGTTAAATTTAAGAAACGATTTATCAAGACAAGATTGAATTTATTTGAATTTAATTGGAATAATTTTTAGGTAATTAATTCAAAAGCCTTAATAATATTATTGTTGCATGACGTCCCACATTCCATTTAAGAAACTTTGATTGTTTGAAAATCGCAAAATAGTAACAGAAAAAAGTAGTCGTATTGATTTTAAATGAAAAAAAAAATTTTTATTTTTATCGCATAGAATAAATTATTGAAATTTAACTCTTCGTATGTATATTATTTTTTTATTCACTTTGAAACTTATTTTTTACACCAATATTAATTATCAAATAAAATTTTAGTTTTTTATTTTGAAAATAAATGCAAAAGAAAATCTTTTTTAATCTACAATTTTGTAACAAAAAAAATTGTTTTTTAATACTTCAATGGTACTACTTTTTTGCAGTCATTTTTTCACGGTCCATGAAAATTCACGCACACACGTTGCTTTATTGCTAGATAAGTATCACAATCGCTAGAAAATAAGCCCATTCTTGTAAATTAATTAATAATTATTAATTGTGTTTGGGTCATTATTTAATAAAATTGGATTTTTTTGTTTTTATGTGAAGATAACAAATTTTTAATTACTCTAATCAAAGAAAATTGACACAAGAAAATTTACAGCATAAGAATTAGAAGAAATTATTGTAAAAAGAAAAAAAATCTTTACAAAGTTTTTCTCTCAAAAAAATTTTTGTTTTCTTATTTTACAATTTTTTTTTAATTTTCTATAGGTATTCAATTTTTTACATTTATTTTAAATTTTATTTATTTATACCTATTATTATTATTATTATTTTTTGTATTTATTACAAAAATAAACATATTTATTTGTTTATTTTGAGGTATATAGGTATTTCTTTTCTATTTTTGTGTCTTTGTTATTATTATAAATTACGCGAGAGAATACTAAATGAAAAGTAAAAAAATAAACAAAATAAATTATTTATATTAGAATAAATTAAAAAAAAAAATTTCTGTGAAGCAAATTAAAGTTTTGGAAATATTTCGAAAAAGAACAAGTAAAAAATAGAAAAAATTAAATTTTATTAAACAACTAAAATTTTTTATTATCAAAATAAAGAAAGAAAGAAATAAAATTATTTAAGACAATCAATTAAAATCAAAATTATTAAAATTGATGATAATTGATTCAATTTCTCCAGTTTTCGATACCAACTGATAGTACAATCCAATGTTATCATTAGTCGTCAAATTCTTTTTCTATATTTAAAATTTTTTAAAATCAATTCTCAATTTATATTTTGAGTATAAGTCCTTAATTTTCAAGTTCACTCCAAAAGGGAGAAAAATTTTGTAAACAAATTTTGAAAATGGTAAAAGGAGAAAATGGAAACGAAATTGAGACAATTTATTTTGGACCTCTCAGTAGTACCCTCCAAGGAAGAGGGAGATGCCGCGAAGCCGTGGAAACTTGAAGTCGGTGAAGTGGTTTGGGGCGCAGCTCGGGGAAGTACAGCCTGGCCGGGAAAGGTTGAATCTTTAGGAGCACAAGGAAGTCTTATCGTTTGGGTTCGTTGGTACGGGGGCGGGGGCAATGGCAACAATCTCAGTCAGGTCGATGTCAAGACACTGAAATCCCTATCCGATGGCCTAGAAGCTCATCATCGAGCTCGAAAAAAATTTCGAAAGTGAGTCCCATTAAAAACCCAGAAAGAAAAAATCATTTTTTCAAATTTTAAACATAAATAAAAATTTTTTTTTTATAATTTTTACTATATTATCAAAAAGGCATTCAAATATCTTAAAGAGGAAAAAAATTATACAGGGATTTTTTCAATACTTTTTTCAAAACTGTTTATTCAATTTAATATTTAAAAAAATAATTATCAACTTATCAAAGTTTTTCATTCCGTTTTTTAAAATTAGTATTATTTGTATAAAATATAAATTAATAATGGGTATAATAATTAATAACTTTATATTAAAAAAATTTAAATACATAATTTATTAAAATTTTAAAAACTTTTAATATTTTAAATAATTTACAATTAATTTAAATAGTAGTTGAAAGGCCTCGGATTGAGTTTAAAACGCAAAATATGTCATTTTAGTCAAAATTTTACGAAAAAAGTCGAAAAAGTCGTTTATTTTATTTCGGATTGACACAAAAATTTTATTTTATATTTTTTTGATTTTCAGAAAAAATTTGTAACTTTTTTTCTTATTCTGATTATAAACTATTCAGTTCAAAGTTTTCGAAATTTTCAATTATTTCCAAAATATTTTTAAATATTTTTTGCAAAATACGATTATTTTTAACCCTCCATCCGTCGCACCTTTTTTTGTAACGCGATCCGTCGCAGGTGAGGGAAATTTTCACCCTCATAAATTAGTCCAAACTTGTTCTAAAATGCCAAATTTTTTTTGAATGTTCATTAGAATTTCTAAACAACCTATTGGCAGTAAAATTAACTTTTATTTCGTGTTAATTATTTAAATAAAAAATTAATGACAAATGAAATCGAGTATACGCGGTCAGTCGCATGGTGAGAAGTTCCCTCACTTCGCGTCAAAAATCCCCGACATTTGCTGCTTTCAAATTCAATAACAAAGAAATTAAAATATAAAAAAACACCAAAATTGTTTTAATGTAAAGAAGAAGAGTGCCGTAAAAGGTACTGAGAATATGAAATTATAATTTTTTGTATTTTAAAAGTTATAAAGAAAAAAAGAAACTGGGTGAGGGAAATTCTCACCATGCGACGGATGGAGGGTTAATAGAAATAAAATTTTCCAAAATGTGCATTTACAATTTTCGATAAAATTTGACGAAATTTACAATTGTTAGACAATTTTTCAATTCAATTTTTCAATCAAATTTTTTCATTTTTAATTTTACCATTGGAAATTCAATTGTTTTTAAGAAAAATTTATTGAAAAAATGTACATCTAAAAAAAGTTTTAATTCAAATTTTTCAAAAATCTATTTTTTAAAAATTTTCTAAATTCAATTATTCAAAAATTTAATAATATTGTTAAGGTACTACTACACTTTAAAAGGCTCTTAAAAGACCAAATTAGAAAAAAAATTTTCTTAGGTCTTTTATTATAAATATTTAAAAAACTTTTTCTTACACTCGCACGGAAAGTACATCATTTCTTACCTGTGTAGAGGATGGAAAGTATGTCTTTTCCGACGAGAGGGAGGGAATGTTACTTTACCTCCCCGTGACGTCATAACGGGGAGAGAAAAGTATACTTTACCTCCCCGTGACGTCATAGCGGTGAGAGAAAAGTACTTTACCTCCCTGTCGTCCAAAATCACATGTAATTATATTTTAATAACAATGTAAACAAGTTGTTCATTTCATGACCATTAAGCTTCCTCAATGTATAAAAATTGCGGTTTTGCAAACTTTTGAAAAACTATGTACAAAAGGGTTCGTCCAGAAGTTTTGTTAAAAATAAAATTATATAAATCATTTATAATTTATAAGTTGTTATATAAATATTTGGTGAAATTTACACTTTCATTTGCCAATTGCTTCTTTTTTATGATAGAATAATCATTTCAAAATATTAATATTAATATTAATATTAAATAAATTATGAAAAAAATACAAAATTTGAATTTTTTTTAAAAAGAAAAATATTTATTAATTTGATAAATTTTGATAAAATATATACTTTGTATACATCAATCGATTCGTTTTCTTGCCAGGAATGTAATTTTGAGAAAAATTAATGAAAATATTAACAAATAATAGTATATTGTGCAACGAGTGGAGAAAAAGGGCGATTTCTCGCGAGCTGAAGTTTGCTGCTCGAGCGTAGCGAGTGCAGCAATCAAGCGAGCGAAAATCGTTTTTCTCCACGAATTGTACACGATACTTTGTCCAACAACTGCAAAACTTATTTTATTTAACTCAATTTTTATTTATAAGATTTTTGTGGTTATAACAATGTTTATAATTAATATTTCAAAATGTGTAACTCACTAATGTATTACATTTTTAATAATTCAAAGCAAAAAACTCTTTATGATTTGGTTATTGTTACGTAAGAACATAATTTACGTAAATTACGTAAGAATACAAACTCACGTGATTTACGCAAGAAGATAACTTACGTATTTTACGTAAGAACATAACTTACGTATTTGGGTATGTTACGTTACTTACGTAAATTGCGTACCTTGCGTAAACTATGTAAGTCATACCCTTAGGTTAGTTACGTAAGTTACATTAATATTAACAATTTAAAAGGAAAACACAAATAATTCTATTTTTTTTCCAGTCATTAAACTCATTTCTCCACTGGCCAAACCACCAGTGGAGGAAAGTAGTACTTTCCTCCACTGGTGCCTAGCGTACAATAGTTCAATTCCACTGCAGGCGTTGGACAAAAAAATTATTTCAAAAAATACAAAAAAAATTTTTTTCTGAATTTTAAAAAAATTGTATAAAAAAAATTTTTGTAGATATTTTCGAAAATCCTTGTGTCAGATTTTAGGTATTAATGACTGCAATAAACCTGCAAAATTTCAGGACAATCCATCAAAATTTGTCTGAGATAATTTGTACACAATTTTTGTGACATACACACACACACACACACACATACATACATACACACACACATCTGGACATTTGCTGATACATAATTGAATATACATATGTTTTAGATGAAAATGAGTCCATATAACCTTCTTTTGAAAAATTGAAAATCGTCACCAATGCAAAGCTTCCTCATGAGGAAGCAAAATAAAATGTATCTTTATTTACGACTAAATATATGTTTTATTGAAAATTGTTAAATAATTAATCATTTTAAAAATTATACTATTATTATAATAAACTTTCGAATACATGGCTACTTCGGGGACTAAAAGGCCAATAACCAAAACCAAACCAAACCAATAAAAAACTTTCGGTTGAAAACACTATTGTCGTTAAAATTTTTTATGAAGTGGTTGTACTTTCCGTTTACGTGTATTAGAAAAAATAGTATGTGCACCACGGGAGGAAAATGATTTCCTCCCTAGATGCACAATATACTATTTTTGCCTTTATTAGTACATATTTGGAGAATAAAAATAATATTTTGTTTTTAATTTTTATTTAATATCATAATCTGCAGACAGCATTCAGATCGAAACTCCAAAAAGTTAGTTGTTCAATTGCGGACAGTTTATCTCAAGATTGACAAATCGGAAACAAAAAATCCAAATTGCTTTTTAAAAAGGAAGGTGTCTTGCATAGAAATCTACCACCAATAATGAAAAATCGACTAAAATAAAAAAATAGCAGATGTTTCAATAATTTGTTTAAAAATACACTATGTTTTTCAGTATTTTTCTAGTCTGCAAAAATGTTTTTATTTTAATTTTTTGACCATTATCTGGTAAATTCTCACACAGGACATGCTAACAAACAAAACGAGTTATCATTTATTAAAATCGGTTCAGTAGATTCAGAGATAAACTGTCCGCAATTTGAGAAAACGTTATTTTGAGAAAAACGCGTTTAAACTTATATGTATCGTTAGAGGCCATTCATAAATTACCTAAAATTCTTTTGCAAATTGAAACCCCACCATTTTTTTTATGTCAGACACTGTCACATACATTAGCACCAATGTTTCTACTGGTCGTAACAACAAGCTGGACCCTACCATCCCCTTAAAGACTTACTTAATTTGTCAATGACTTTTTACATTAATTGAATATTTTTTCAAAAATTTACTTTTATTTGTTACAATTGGTTATAAATACTTTAGGAGGTGTTTTCTGAAGTCATAAGGAGTTAAAAAATACAATAAAAAAAAATAAATTTTTTTTAAATTCTTAAGTGTAGTAGTACCTACATTAAATATTTAAATACTTATTCCTAGTATCGGCTCAAAAAGTATAGGCCCCTGTTTTTGAAAGCTCATAACCCAGGTAAAAAAATTCACACGTTAATCGGACAACTTGGATTTAGAAGAGACACTATTTCTACGTTAGTATACGGAAATGCAAGAAATAAAAAATTTTTTTGCGTTATTTACGGATTTTCGAGAGTGAAAAATACATGGTTTTTTGAAGCATTTTGACAGGGGCCTACTTTGAAAGCTTGTAGCTTATTCAATAAGTATTGCATTGTTATGCTGAATTTTTTCTATGAAGTTTAAACCCTACTAAAACAATATATATAAAATTTTTTGAATTATTGCATTAACTTTTTGTTATTATTTAAAACAAAGATAAAAAGTCATCGCCTTTGCAAATAATAATACAGATTTAAGATAAACTATAAATTACGTACAGTATGGTATTGAAAATAATGCAATAAAAATAAATTGTTTAAAAAAATTTTTTAATGAATTATTTAGAAAAAAGTTTTCAGTTTTTTGCTTTATTACCCCATTAAAGCAAGGTGCAGGCAGTCTTGCCGATACCTTTAGTGCAGATCACTCGACGAAGGTTTTAAAGTTGTAAATAACTCGCTATAATAGAAAAATCTTTACAAAAAGGTACAGTAGTGGACCGATTGGGACCGCTGCTATTGAATTTCCTGTCGCTGACAAAAGGGTTTATGACTGCCTGCACCTTGCTTTAATGGGGTAATAAAGCAAAAAACTGAAAACTTTTTTCTAAATAATTTATTCAAAAATTTTTTTAAACAATTTATTTTTATTGCATTATTTTCAATACCATATTGTACGTAATTTACAGTTTGTCTCAAATCTGTATTATTATTTGCAAAGGCGATGACTTTTTATCTTTGTTTCAAATAATAACAAAAAGTTAATGCAATAATTCAAAAATTTTTATATATATTGTTTTAGTAGGGTTTAAACTTCATTGAAAAAATTCAGCATAACAATGCAATACTTATTGAATAAGCTACAAGCTTTCAAAGTAGGCCCCTGTCAAAATGCTTCAAAAAACCATGTATTTTTCACTCTCGAAAATCCGTAAATAACGCAAAAAAATTTTTAATTTCTTGCATTTCCGTATACTAACGTAGAAATAGTGTCTCTTCTAAATCCAAGTTGTCCGACTAACGTGTGAATTTCTTTACCTGAGTTACGAGCTTTCAAACACAGGGTTTTTAGAATGAAAGGAGCCACCCAAAACCTTTTAATTTTCTTTTTCGTAGTAATGTGGTTATTTTAATAGTATTTTATATAAGAAACCATAATACCAAAGGATTTTGCAAAAAAAAATTTTTTGTTAATGTTATTAACTATTGAAAATTTTGAACGTATTCTCAAAAACTTATTGATCGATTTTAATGTTTCAAGTTGCATTTTATTTGTCTCGAAATGAAGTATAACTGCTATTATTTTTAAATAAAAATATTTAATTTTAGTGAAAAAAGCAATTGTTTATTTATAAACAATTAAAAATAAATAGTGTTCTGGATGATTTTTTAAGTTGAAAAAATTACTAAAATGTTCTTTATAAATCAGTGAAAAATATCCCGTTGGAAAAAAAAATGGCACGAAGTTTTAAATTGTTTAAACTTAAGCATTTGTACCGCGGTGCAGGGCGCGACTCTGGTCCTTATTGAGCGTACCACGCGAATGACATGAAAAACACATTCGTATTTTCTCACAGTATAAGGACTCTGCTTCTAAAACACTGCTTTTACCATTTTTATCCAAATGTTTAATTTTTTTGCTAAAATTATTACACACATACGGACACAGTATTTTCTATTAAAACATTACAGTCGTAAAGATAAAATTTGGATTGTTTTATTCTTTCTTTAATTGAAAAATTTACAATTAAATTAATGTGAATTAAAATTAATTTTATATTCTTATATACTCACTCACGATTTATTTTCTTGTAGGAGTTAAAGCACACGTTCGGTCCTGGTATTTTTAAATAAATATAAACCGATCAAAAATATTTTTTCTGGAAAACATAGAAATAAGTAACATTAAAATTTTTCATACCTGTATACTAATAACTTTTTCTAAAGAATAGTTTTAAAAAATATTTAAATCCAATTTAAATTTTAATTCTTGTCCTCACATTAATTTATTGTAAATGTCTCAAAATAATAAACAATAAAAGCAAAAATTGTACCGGTATTACTGTAATTTTTTAGTGGAAAATACTTGTACCGTAAATGTGTAATAATAATCCATATTTTCTTATTCAGAGAAATTGAAACAAATAGCTTTCCTCACATAACCGCTGTCTACAGTTAATTTTAAAATACAAAATTTTTAATAATTTATTTTTATTATAATGTTCTTGTATGTATGGTGTTCTGTTTGGAATGAAACTTTACCAAATTATTAATGTGATTTAAAGGTTATGGTGATTTTTCTATCAAAAAACATAAAAATTATAATTAGTCTTGGTTATTTTAAAAAGTATTTAAATTGAAAATTCGTTTTTAGTAAATAATTTTCATAAATTTAAAAGTGGCATGTTGATTTGTGAGGTTCTCAAAATATTAACTTCAAGTTTATTTACATTTTTTTTAAAATTCATTATCAGATTTTGAGAACTTGCTCCTCAATGAAAAACTTTAACAAACTACGTAAAACATCTGTATTTACCAATCAATAAGAAGAATGAATTAAATATTCCATTAAAAAAAATTATTTAAATAAATGAAGTGTTTAAGAAGCGCAGTCCTTACAGCGAGCAGGAACGATAACACGCGCGTGGTACGCTCAATAAGGACCAGAGTCGCGCCCTGCACCGCGGTACAAATGCTTAAGTTTAAACAATTTAAAACTTCGTGCCATTTTTTTTTCCAACGGGATATTTTTCACTGGTTTATAAAGAACATTTTAGTAATTTTTTCAATTTAAAAAATCATCTAGAACACTATTTATTTTTAATTGTTTATAAATAAACAATTGCTTTTTTCACTAAAATTAAATATTTTTATTTGAAAATAATGGCAGTTATACTTCATTTCAAGACAAATAGAATGCAACTTGAAACATTAAAATCGATCAATAAGTTTTTGAGAAATTAATTTTTTAATTAAATACGTTCAAAATTTTCAATAGTTAATAACATTAACAAAAAATTTCTTTTTGCAAAATCCTTTGGTATTATGGTTTCTCATATAAAATACTATTAAAATAACCACATTACTACGAAAAAGAAAATTAAAAGGTTTTGGGTGGCTCCTTTCATTCTAAAAACTATAATTGTAATTTTCTTCTAGAATTTTATATTATTTTCTAGAATTTTTTAATAAAATTGAATAAATAAATAGAAATTGTTTAAAACTATAATAATTTTAAAAAATAAATATTTAAATATAATAAAACTTTCACATCAATTGAAATTTAAAAAAATTTTAAGTTAAAACTATATATGAAAATTAATTATTTTTAATAATTTTGAAAATTTAATTTAAGAAAAAGAAAATTTAAAGTACGTCTAACATTCAATTGTTTTTAATTCAGTTTTATGAAAATTCAATTATTAGAAAATTTTTCAATATTTTATTAAATAATTCTACAAAATTACTGGTAAATAACTAATTTAACAAAAAATTTGAATTACAATTTTCCAAACATTTAAGTTGTTTAAAATGTTGTAATTGAAATTATTCAAAATTCAAATCGAAAACTTCAATTGGAAATCTTTTGAAATTTAATTATTTCTAAAATTTTCTACTACATACAACTTTTTTAATATTCAATTATTTTCTAAAATTTTTAACTCATATTCTTTTCTAATTTAATTATTTTTAATAATTTCCATTAGATTTTTTGCGAACTGAACTACTCAAAAAGGTATATATGGTGGATATCACGTCAAAAGTCCACCCAAAAAAAAAGTTGTCCAATTATTCCCAAATTTTTTTTATGATATGCCCTATGGGTTACCCAGTGAGAAATTTCTTACCGGTCCAATATCGGTCCAATATTGGGAGCCAAGAGACCAATCATCGGTCCAATAAAGGCTCCCAATATTGGACCAATATGGGCTGATGTTTGGGATGTAACGGGTTCGCCAAGCATCGGTTGTTAATATTGGTCCAATATTGGCCGAATATTGGCAACCAAGAGAAAAAAATTTTTTTAAATAAATTTTTTTAATTAAATAATAATAATAAAAAATTAATGTTTATAATTTTTTTTGAATATATTTATTTGTTTAATTATTTATTTTTAATAATTCATGTAAATAATAAACAATTTATTATTTATAAATTATAATTATTTAAAAATGCAGCAACTATTAGGAAATAATCGAAATAGCATTCTGCAAAAAAATTCTATCATTGAAAAATCAATGATAGGCGAGAGATATCCGCATCATTAAATAGATTCGCAGATATACTCTGGTCTCGCGACGAATCTCTCGATACTTAAATATACACTGGAGTCGCCGTGTCAGTTGCGAGAACGGTTACAGCGTCCCTCTTTCGGCAGAGATAAGAATTGTCACGTAAACTGCTAAATCGCTTTACCGACGGCCTTATTATACCCGCAGTTTACGTGACAATTCTTATCTCTGCCGCAAGAGGGATGCTGTAACCGTTCTCGCAACTGACACGGCGACTCCAGTGTATATAAGTATCGAGAGATTCGTCGCGAGACCAGAGTATATCTGCGAATCTGTTTAATGACGCGGATATCTCTTGACTATCATCTGTGAATCTATTTAACGACGCGGATATCTCTCGCCTATCATTGATTTTTCAATGATAGGATTTTTTTGCAGAATGCTATTTTGATTATTTCCTAATAGTTGATGCATTTTTAAATAATTATAATTTATAAATAATAAATTATTTATTATTTACATGAATTATTAAAAATAAATAATTAAACAAATAAATATATTAAACAAAAATTATAAACAATCATTTTTTATTATTATTATTTAATTAAAAAAATTTATTTAAAAAAATTTTTTCTCTTGGTTGCCAATATTCGGCCAATATTGGACCAATATTAACAACCGATGCTTGGCGAACCCGTTACATCCCAAGCATCAGCCCATATTGGTCCAATATTGGGAGTCAATCGGCGCCCAGCACGGCAACCAATATTGGACCGATATTGGACCGATTAAAGTCTATTGGCAATTTCTCACTGGGTAGTAATTTGTCGGATAAATTTTTTTGAATTTTATAAAAAATTGTCCGAGGGGGAGGGGGTAGAAGTTCTGAACTTTTGCGTGACATGCTCCACTTTGATTATTTCTTATAATTAGACGAAAAATTTTATAAAAAAACTAGTTGTCGTACCCGTGTTCGACGGGTTTTAGTTTCTACTAATATATTTGAAGAGGTGTCTACCAATCGGGAATATAATTTGATTAGGAAAAACTAATAATTAGTTACATTAACTACTTCATTAGAAAAATATTACTGTTTGAATCAGTAAATGACTTTTCCTATGAAATACTATTTTCAACTAATTCAGATTTACAGAACAGTATTTGTCAGTTTGTAGTACTTTATGCGTTTGTAGTATTTCAATTAATGTATTAAAAATTAATCCTAATTTTCCACAAGCTTTTGGAGTTATGTAGAGTCTAATTCGAACTAATTGTATCGCAAGTAGACCCTACGTTACGACTGCTAAAATCTAAAATAAGACCTATATTGTAGTCTGAATGTAGGGCTTAAATTTTGACAAATAAAAATATTACATCAATAAAAATTAAAGCAAAAAGCAATTTTTTAAAAACGAATTAATATAATAAAACATTTTCTAATTAGATAAGAAAATTCTCGGTTTGGCAAAAAATTTCCGATTTTTCCTGGTCGAATTAAATTTCCGGCTATTTCTCGGTTTTCTTTCGCGGTTGATAGACACTCTGTTAAATGTATTGGTAGAAACTATAACGTTTTCGATTCCTACATGGGAATCTACATGGGATTCACTTTCATAAAGGAAACCATTTGGATTCCCATGTAAAACCGTATATGGTAAATTGCGACACGATTTTGAGTGATAACTATAACTTAAATAAACCCAAAAAGCCTATATTTATTTAAGAAAAAATCCCATGTAAAATCTTTTTTTATTTTTCAAGTAGGTATAATTTTTCCATATCCCTATTGAAAATTTCCACATGGGATTTTACATTTTACCCGTTTTTGCTTAGTGCCTAGATAGAATTTTGGAAAGCAACAACATACCCCAAACATTTCTAAAATTGGAGAAACAAAATTTTAATTCATAAATAGGAATTTGTTATTTATTTTTATAGTGATTTTTAAAACATTTCTAGAATTCAAAAATAAGAAAATTTTGATTCATAAATCCCAATTTGCCCTAATGGCGTTTTAAGGACTTTATATGTTACCGTACCCGCTGAAGTTAAATTTCAGTTTTATTGATGCTCTTACTGTACCCTTTTTATTGAACATATACATATATTTTATTTTCTACGTTAAATGAAATATGAAAATACATGCTATAAAATTTTCAAACTTAAAATCTGAAAATATCAATATAGAAATTTTTTGCAAACTCACGTTCATTGATTTTAGAAAATTTGTAATCGACATCAAATTCATGACTCTAAACTTTTTAATAAAATAAATGTAACGAATGTAATTTAAAATTTAAAAACATTAACCGATATCACTACCAACTTAATAAAAAATTAAACAATATTAAAAAAAAAATTAATTAAAAATTTTGTCGAAAATCAAAAATATGATTTTGTCTTAAAAACTCGAACATATTATTTATTTTTCATTTTTATAGTGAAAATTAGTTGTATTTATATTAAAAAGTAGCTACAGAAAATGTCTCATCAATTTGACAAAAAATTAAAAAATTTGCATTTTTTTGATTTTTTGAATTTTGTGAAAAAAGCTATAACTTTCGTTCAGCTTAATATTTTTCAATCGGATATGGCTATAAATTTAAGTTAGACTAATACCTAAGAGACTATAAAGTTTCGCTTTAATCGGTCAAGTATAGTCTTTGTGTTTATCCCGGACAAAATATCGCGGACAGACATACATACATACACACAGACATACATACATACATACATACATACATACATACATACATACATAATTTTTTTTATTGGCATTTTTGGAATTCTTACTACTTGAATAGAAAAACTAAATAGGAATTTTCAATTTCTATGCAATGTACAGACAAAAGTCTGATCTTATTTATAAAGATTAGGATATGGGTTTTTTAGATTTTTTCATGGGCTTTTGGGGGCACAGTCTATTTTCAAAAATTTTTTTATTTTGACACAAATTTTGAAAAAATAAATTTTCACTTTTCGCATCTTTGGGTCCATTTTTTCTTTTTCCTTTTATTTTTAAATAAAAGCTGAGCTTTTCTCTGATGAAATACTTGTTTTCCAAAAAACCGTTCTTTTCAAGAAATGAATTTTTGAATATAGCGCATCACGTCGTCGCGCCGCAATTTAATTTATAAAACGTTACATTGAACTATTTTCGGCATTTTACAGGGTTGAGACTGACATTAGAATAATATAATGCCTGCATTATAGTTTTTTTTATTTTTTTTAAATTTAAAAAAAAATTTAATTTTTTAAAATGTTTAACAAAATTTTTTTAAAAATTTTTTTAGACTTTTATTTCTAATTTAATGCCTACATTTTATTTATTTTTATTTCTTCCCTTTCTTTATTTTTTGATGTTGAAAAATTTCCTCCGATTTTTAAATATTTCAAAATACTGATTTCGTTACATTTTCAAAACAGGTATTTTATTTTTCTTTTTGTTGTCTGTTTTACTTTAGTTGTTTTCGACTTTGTCGCTGTACTTTTTGTTTTAGTGTCCTTATTTTTCTAATCTTTTGACTCGACAGGATATTCCTACAAATGACGAAAAATTGTTCTTTAAAATAACTTCGTTGGGTTTAAATTATGTGGAGTTTCCAGCATCAACAGATTCAAAAAGTGAGGGCACAAAAACAAAAAATTCAGAGACAAAGTTGAGAACAGCTAAAGTAAAAAAAGCTAACAAAAAAATAAAATACAGGCATTAAATTAAAAATAAAATTGCAAGAAAATTTTGTTAAAAATTTAAAAAAATTAAATATTTTTTTTTTTAATTTAAAAAAATAAAAAAAAACTATAATGCAGGCATTATATTGTTCTAATGTCAGTGTCAACCCTGTAAAATGCAGAATATAGTTCAATGGGACGTTTTATAAATTAAATTGCGGCGCGACGACGTGATGCGTTATATTCAAAAATTCATTTCTCGAAAACAAAAAAAACGGTTTTTTGGAAAACAAGTATTTCATCAGAAAAAAGCTCAGCTTTCATTTAAAAATAAAAGGAAAAAGAAAAAATGTACCCAAAGATGCGAAAAGTAAAAATTTATTTTTATTTTTTCAAAATTTGTGTCAAAATAAAAAAAATTTTGAAAATAGACTGTGCCATTCGAAAGCCCATGAAAAAATCTAAAAAACCCATATCCTAATTTTTTTAAAAAATTTTTCTTCTAATTATAAGAAATAATCGAAGTGGAGCGTGTCACGCAAAAGTTCAGAACTTCTACCCCCTCCCCCTCGGACAATTTTTTATACAATTCAAAAATATTTATCCGACAAATTACTAACCTATAGGGCATATCATAAAAAAAATTTGGGAATAATTGGACAACATTTTTTTTTGGGTGGACTTTTGACGTGATATCCACCATATACCTTTTATAAAAGAAAATTAAAATACAATTTAAAATTAAATTGTTTTGGATTAAATTTTACAAAATTTAGATTGTAAGAGTACTATGTACGAAAAAGGCTATTTTCCCGTATACTTGTTAAATAAATAAGTAAATAAATAAATAATTCAAAAGTTTTTCAATTAATACCTAATATTTTGAAAAATTCAATTAATTTAAAAAAAATTTCAATTCAAATTTTTCTAAAAACTAAATTGTAGGATTTTTAAATTCTATTGTTTCTAAAAAATTTATTGTGATTCTTTCAAAATTTAAATGTTTTTTAGAATTTTTAAATAAAATTTTTCTCTAAATCAATTATTTTAAACAATTTTTAGAAAGTTCTTTGACAAATTCAATTATTTAAATAAAAAATTCATTTTCTTAAAAAAATTGAAAGTGTAACTTTTTATTTTTTTGAGTTTTTAAAGTGAAAAATGATTCAAGGACAGTTCTTCAACATTTTCAAAGTTCACCAAAAGCAAGAATATTTTTGTAGCATTTCTAGAAATTTAATATTTTTCCACTTCTTTGGATAAAATTCCCTATCGAAATATGTAGTAGAATTTTAATAAAATAAGTCGATGAAGTTATATTAATTGAGTCCTACTGAGTTGACATAATTTAAAATAAATAAATAAAAAAGTACAATACTTAAACAATTTTTTTTAATAAAAAAAACCAATTTAAGAGTGGAAGATTTAAAATTGGCAGAGCTTATTATTCATTAGCAAACCAACAGCCAATTATTATAGTTTTATAATATTATTTTATTATAATTGATGCATGTGACGGTTTCCTGTGAAAAGGACGACAAACAATTATAGGTTATGTATTAGAAAGTTTCTGATTTATTTAAGATTTTTTTGTCGTTTTATAAGGTCTCTTTTACTAGAAAGCGATGACACTTATATAATATATATAATATCACATAATATGTTATAATAATTTATAAAATTATTATAAAAATAATTTTATAAATAATTTTTTTTTTAATTTATAGATTCAATTTAATGTCATACGTATAATATCTTTTTTATATTCTTTCTCAATGTGAAGTTCTATCTCAAAATGTAGAGTAGAAAAATTACAGAGCTATTTATAATTCTTTTTTTCTATAATTTAATTCAATTTTTGCATGGCGTAGTTTGAATTTTTCACTTTTTAAATCTCAAACTCTATGTTTCATTCTATTTTTACATTAATTTTCACTGTCAGTCTTTTTCTGTCAGTGTTTTAATATACATATTTATATAATGTATTTCTTGAATATTTCAGAACTGATTTTTATCATTAAATTTAATTTAAAAGAATTTTTTTTTAAAAAAAAAAGTTAATTTTGACTTCCACTTTTCCATTAAAATATTAAATAAATTGAACTAAATTTTTCTGAAGAAGTCTAGAATATGATGAGGAAGGTTAGTGATGAGGTGGAAAAGTTTTAATATTTTTAAAATTAATTATTTTAAAACATTTTAAAAATTATTATTTGGGACGGTCACTCCTAATATATAACCTCACTTTTTCTTTTATCGATTTCAAAGTGTTTTATAATAATTAATTTTAGAAATATTTAAACGTTTGCACATCACTACTTTTCTTCGTTATATTTTAGACTTCCTCGCAAAATTTCAGCTCAATTTATTCAATATATTGAGAGAAAATTGGGTGAAAAATGATACAAATAAATATTTGTTTGATTAATAGTCAAGAAAATCATTTATTTGAATCAAATTAATTTTGCTTCTTCATAAGGAAAATTTGTATTTTTTCAATGGAATTTTGAATTAAAAAAATTTCTTTCAAATTTATTTTTTAGCAGAAAATTTTGTTTTCTAATTTCTATTTAAAAAAAAAAATAAATATTTGAACGTTCAAGTGAACGAAACATTTTTTTAGTATATAAATATTTTCAATACTCATTGAAATAAAAATGGATAAATTAAAAATGTTGACATCAATTCTTTTTTAATACGGGATCCAATATTATTTATTTATTATTTATCATGAATTTGAAGAAGAAATAAACAAATTTTGTTCAATTGACCGTTCAGAACTTTAAGGAAATAATAAAAATCAGTTCTTGAAATTCAAATAAAATTGTAGCGATTCTACATGAGACATTCCAGGTAAAACTTTCATTAAAAAAATTTTTTTTTTAAAACAATTTTGTTCGAATTCTGTGTGGAAAATAAGAAAACACGTATTTTTTTATTTTTTTATTGATTGAAAATTGTGGAAGTTGTGGAAATTGTGGAAATTTCATTCTTTCTTAGCCTTTATTGTATTAGAAAGAAACGTGTTTCCAAAATCTTCGGCTTCTGGTGAAGTGGAACTTAAAACATCCATAATTTTCATCCTGAGACAAAACAAAAAATACGTGTTTTCTTATTTTTCATACAAAGTTCGATAGAAATTGATCTACAAAAAAAAAATTTTTAGTGAAAATTTCATCTGGAATTACCCCTATAAAGAAAATTTTCCAAAAGAAAGCAATATTGACATCTTATCATATGGTTATAGAAGTCGTAAACTGAATATGCAATTGGAAAACGCCATTCAAGAGGCAATGGCAGAATTGGACAAGGCCAGCGAGTCTCGGGCTATTTCGAAGCAAGAGGAAAAGATAAAAATTGTGAATAGCAGCAACAGTAGCAGCAGCAATGGACAAGGTGCTAAAGGGTCCAAAGTCAGCCCTCTGATAACAACCTCGTCCAAGGCCGCGGCAAAGAAAATAACGAAGAAATCCGCAGAAAACTCCACAAAATCAGAAAAGAAACAATACCGGTGACCTTAAAAAAAATTATTGTAACCCGGTGATGACGCGTCAAAGACGTGACTGATATAAATTTTTATATATATATATATATATCCACGAGAAAAAGGACCTTATGACAAGAGTAAATAAGGTCCCTTTTCTCGTGGAGCGTCACATATATATTAATTATATATATTATATATATATATAATTAACTGATACATAGATATTGTTAATATTTTTTTATTTTCTCCACCATTAACATAATTTGTCATTCACATCTTTTATCATCGTCATTTTTCGATTATATTTTATTTTTCTTTATTCATTTGCCATCGTCATATATTTTATTTGTAACTATGAACTCTGACACATCTTGTATATAATTAGGCCTAATATTGTAAAGGAGAGAATTCCATTTTTCGCAACAAAAAATATATTAACAAAAAATGGAAAAAATACTCACGAAATTAATAAATTAAACTCGTCGGCAAAAGTCACTATAAAACTCGCGTGTTTTCTTACTTTTAACCCTCCGTCACACACATGGGAAAAAATTACGACTTTACACACGTTTAGAGGGAATCCCTCACCACATTGTAAAATAAGCAAAATTACAACATAAACAAAGGAATCAACAAAAATTTAGTTTTAACATAAACTTACAAATATGTAGTAAATTATTCTAAATTATAAAATTAATGTTCGGTCTCAAAAATAAAAATTAATTACACGAATGCACATCTTCGAAGGAATTCCACTTGACATGTAAAAATAATGTAACATTAACAAATAAGCAAAAAAATCATTAAACAATTCATTTTAATTATATTCATAATATAATTTTGTCATTAACCAACAGTGGAACAAAAAATGTTTTGAAAACTTGATTTTTTTATTTAACATAACCTCACTTTTTCGAGTTTTTTCTGGCTTTGAAGCTTCATAATTAAATATTAATTATGTTTAAACTAAATGTTTTTTTAGAAATGTGTTGAGGAGTAGATTGTCGAAAGGTATAGAAACTGATTATATTTTGCAATGAGGAAAACAAAAGTTATTTAATAAATACTGAAACCGTAGAGGGAATCCCTCCCTATGTGTGTGACGAAGGGTTAAAATTCTTTGAAAATTAAACAAAATAAATACAGTGGAACCTGAATTTTTTTGAATTTTATTACAGTAAGAAATCCTTAAAACATTGTTTTATAATTTTGTAATATTTTTACAATATTTTGGAACTATAAGTGAAAATAATTTTTGTTGGACAAAACAATTTTTTAAATAGAGTTCCATTCCGACAGGTTTGACTGTATAGAAATAATTAAACAATTAAAATAACAATACATTATAATTTTACGATTATAATTATTTAATAAAGTAATTTGTTGATATGCTAGAAAATTCAAAAAGAAATATAAAAAAATGTCTTGAAATTATAATTATTATTATTTATATTACATATATATTTATTATTATCAATTGATTAATAATAAATAAATGGCTCGTTTCATGCCTTGTTACGAAACAAATAAATAATAATAATTATTTATTTAATTGTAGTTTTTATTATTGAAATTATCGACAAGTTTCGAACGTTCGAGTGAACGAAATATTTTTTATTAAAACTATTTTCATAAATTAATGATTACAGTAAAATTATGTATTAAAAATTCAAAATTCAAGGTTTTTACATTCAGAGGCTTTATAATTAATTTTTTTATAGTGAGGCAAAATTATTGAAATTATTTTATTTATTATTTTCTTGCAATAAAAATTTAAGTAAATTTCGTTTATTTCAACGTTCAGAAGTTTATAATAAATAAAAATAAATATAATAAGAATAGTAATTAGTTTTTATTATTATTATTTTAATTATTATTCTTCACATAATAGTTATTATTTAACTATTGTAAATTAAATAATAATTATTTACAAAAAAATGTATTTTTTCGAAAACGGGATAATTTTGAAATTATTTTTCAAAGAATTATTTGCGAGAAAACTTTTCAAATGTAAAAATTAACATTTGACGACGAATTTAATTTCGATTAGAGTAGGGAGAGGGAGGGGTTTTTATTGTTGTATCATTGTCATTAATTGTAAGATAGATTTATACATATAAATAATAATAAAACTTGGGTGGGAAAAAATAATATTAACTGTCAAAAAGAAATTTGTCAAAAATTCAATCAATAAATTATTCACAAAATTTGAACCACCTGCTTTTAAAGATTCGTAAAAATCAAAATTTTTTTTAATAAAAATAAATGTTATCTATGGTATAGATTTAAAGTTATTATTAATTATCAATTTTTAATTTTATAAAAAAATATAAAGAATAAAATTTATTAACTATTATTATAATTAACTTATTAATATTATTAAATAAATGTATTAATTATACTTGAATATTATGTAAAAATTTAATTTTAAGAAATGAATTTCGAATTATTTATTAAAATAATTTTTTTTGATGGATTATTTTTAAAATTCTATGGAACGAATTAAAAAAATTCGTTAAAACAAAATTAGAGAAAAGGTTTAAAATAAAGAAAAGGAAAAATTACGAAAGGAAAAGTAAACGGCTAAAAAGTAAAATTTTTTCATAAAAAGAGAAAATTGTATCAAATAAAATTTTATGGAAAACAAAATTGAAAAATAAGAATGAATAATTTATTATAATAAAGAATGAAGAAATTCATTTTAATAAAGAATAAATAAATTTAATTTATTTATTATTTAACGAATGGAAATTAAATAAAACGAGTCTGCAGGTATTTTCAAATTTTACTCAATCAAAAAGAAAATAATTAAGAGATAAATTTTCACACTCATAATTAAATATATGACAGTTATCAAAAACAGCATGCAAATAAAATTAAGTTCCTAGATTTTTGTAAAATTTAATAAAAAAAAGAAATAAATAGTAATTTATAACAAAAGGTAAATAAATAAAATGGCAAATGATTCCTCTCGCCAAGTATCAAAGCTGTAACGGGTTGTATGTATATATATTTTTTAAATAATTGTAAAATTCAACAATACGCTATTTCGTTGATATAGAAACGATTTCAACTAGCGTCATTTATATAGTAATTGTAAATATTATAGCAATTTTAATCAGAAACGTTAAAAACCAGATTTTTAAAAGTGATTTATGCTACAACAACAAGAGTTTAAAAATGAAAAATGAAAGTGCATCGCACCAAAAAAAAATGTATAAAAATCCTTTTCTGTTATTCTGTGTGTTCAAAGCTGTATTTAAATTTTTAATTTTTATAATTACATTTTTATAAGCGATAGACAAATTTTTAAAACGGAAGAAATTATTTTTCCGAGATTCAATTTTATATAAATTCCGAATCGATTTTAATATGGAACGATTTCATAAAGCAAATTATTGTAAAGTGATTTTATTCTAAAATAATTTTACTACAGGAATAGTATATTAAGCAACAAGGGTATAAAGGCAGCCATTTATTTACGGTGATTTTTGTGACACGAGTGGAGGTCGAGGTCATTCACTTGTTCGACTTGTATGAAAACGGCAACCATTTTCATACGGTCGAACAAATGAATGACTTTCCTCCCTGTCGTCTGCTATCAGAAAGCGACATTTTTGTGCATGTGGGATAAAAAATGTATTTTATTGAAGATTTTTTTATTTAATATTTTCGAAACGAAAGATATTGTTTTATTTTTAAATATTTATATCACGATCTACATGAAAGTAGATGAAAAATTGTCATAAAATTTATTTGAATTACTGAGATCGAATTTCAAAAATTCAAAATGACCGATTTAAGATAGTGGAAGAATTGCGATTTGTTCGAATTCAGAGAAATATTTTCCGAAAACATATTTTTTAAATTTTATTTGTCTTAAAAACTATTTTTAAAATTCCTTATTTATGAACCTAAATTCAATTTTTAATTTTGTATTATTATTTTAGTAAATTGTTTTTCTTATTTTTAATATTTAATATTTCTGAGAAAATAAAAATTTATTTAAAAAATAATAAAATTTATTTGTTCTTAATAATGTTTAAACGAAAATTTGTTTCAATCTTTTCAAATTTTACCAACAAATTCAGAACATTATTAAAAAATTGTTCCGCCGTTTTAAATTTTATTTGAAACTTATTTTTATTGTCTTAACTTCGAAAGATGAGGTTTTTTTATAAGAGACCATTGTACAAAAAGAAACATTTATAAAAACAATTTTAATGGGGAAATTTTGATATTTTAAATCCTAAAGATTCGCAATATTATACATGTCTTTATATTACTAGATAAAAATAAAAAATTCAATACAGCTTTGTACGCATTTTTTTTATTATTTTAAGTATTACGAGCGCTCTCCAACAAAGAGGGAAACAAATTTGTATTACACACTTTTAATAACGAATGTTTTTTACGATCAAAAATAACTTGCATTCTTTTGTAACTTTTACGTAAAAAATTTTCAATAATAACTTTTTTTCACTCAAAAAAGAATTGAAAAACTATTATTAAAACAAGAAAAAAATTGTTTTTGCGAGAATACAATGTCCACTGAAGCAGAAAATTGTCTCCTAATAAAAGAACGCATTTTTTTTCTCAATTTTTGACGACAAGAAGCTGTTTTTCATAAAGAAAGATGAATGAAAAAATTTAAATGAAAATTAATTTTTGTCCTTTGAATTATACAAGTTTTATAAATTTTTTTGTTGAGAATTAAAAACAAAAGCGTCACTAAGGTAATCTTGTAAAAATCCGATGTCAAAAGTAAAGTAACTGATGAAATTTACAAAAGAATTATGAAAGAAGAAAAGAATTCTTGAAATTCTTTTTTGTAGTTAGCTTCAAAAGGGTGGAATTCGAGAAGACTGTGACTTTTAATAAAAAAAAAGTATTTTGGTAATATGCAAACACTTTGAATAGTTTTGTAAACAGTAAAAAAGTTTTATACAAATTTTCTTGAAAGAAAGGTTCAATCCTAAATATATTTGCGAGATTGTAAATCAAGATCAACATTTCATAATAATATAATTTTTACAATTTTACCAAAGCAATGCAAGAGTAATTAAAAAAAATAGCGAGAGAGGGAGAGAGATACTGTCAACATTTCACTAAATCTCGATTTTTAATCCCTGTAAGTTTTATACCACATACAGTTTTACAATGTTTTACCATAATAGCAGTAAAATAATAAATATTAAAAAACAAACAATGATTGCATGAGCAAAAATAGTTCAAAATAGCATAACAATACACAAATTTTATCTAGTTTTAATTATTCTTTTGCCGACAAAGAGATAAAAACAAAAAGATTTCAAAATATGTAGAAGATTTTTAATTTAAAATGAGAATGAAAAAAATTTTTTTTTTAATTTTAAAAAGAGGTACATGAAATTTTCGACTTTTTTGCCCAATGATTTTTGAGATTTTAATTTTTCTCAATGAAAAATAAAGAGAGAATTGGGTTTGAGAAGAATTTGGAGATTATTTTCTTGTGACTCTTTTAAATGTCAGAGAAGACTAAATGACAATAAGCGAGATGAAAGTATAAAAAAAATACTGTTCGAATGTAATTCGCTGAAATAAAAATTCCTCAAGTTTCAAAACGTTCATGTAAATAAAATTTGTGAGTTTACATTTTTACATTTCAAATCGATTTTACATTAGAAAATTATTTTTTTGTTTATATTTATAATTATAATGGTGTTACGCAGTGATCGCCTTTTAAAAATAGCTGTTTGAACGTATACTTGATTTGAAAATGATTTTTCTCCCAATTCCGACACACGGAAAAAAAAAGTTCACGAATCTCTCGTGAACTAGTATATCACTTTTGGATGGGACACAAAATTCTTGAAAATCAACAAACACAGTTCGTCAAAATTTCATCAACTCCTTCACTAGAAACATAGTACGGTTTCCGAACTTTTCGTCAAAGTTAACGAAAAATTCGTGAACTTTTAAAAAATGCTAAAAACAAGAAAAAATAATTTCCAGACACTACTTTTTTATAGTATTTCACTTTATTTGATAACTTGACGCCTATTACGCATCCAACTACACAGAATACACAATTTTATCGCCATTAAAATTCGTAATTCGCTTCACGGGATTCGAACCTAGTACCTATCCCCTATAACATAATATTTCTAACAACTAACCGCCACGGCTAAATCTAGATACACTGTCCTTCGACAAACGAAACGATTTGCTTTGTCTGCTGTAAAACTCAGGACCGTGCAAAGTAGAAAAAGTCCCTTATCGTAACTTTTAATTCATTTTATGAATTATTTGTTTCACAAAGGAAATTAGCAAACAAAAATATTCGCTAAGTAATAAAAAACACTGATTCTAAATAATAACTTTCATCAAAGAATTTTCCCGAATGTAAACACCGATGACACCGACTGAATGATGAATGCTTGATCAGCCATATTTGATGCGCATTACGAACTGCGCATACTACTGACACTCGCGAGTTCACGATTTTTTCGTGAACTTGTACCTCTACTTTTGACGAACTACTCTTCCTTAACAGTTCATCAAAAATTCATTAACTTTGTTTCAGTTTTTCGTTGACGTTCGCCATTTGTAATCAAAAGTGAATGAAAATTTTGAAATTTTGTGTCCCATCCAAAAGTGATATACTAGTTCACGAGAGATTCGTGAACTTTTTTTTTCCGTGCAGTTATTGAAAAATCGGGAAAAATACCAGATATCCTGAATATTTTATCTAGCATTTGCGCACAAGAAGTAAAAGATTTACTTACATTTACAATGACAGGAGGTAAAATAGAAAAAAAGTTTTAAACAAATGCGCGGTACATAAAATTACCGCTGGAGGGCAGCACCTAATGGGCACATCAAATTTTCTCATTTTACTTCCTGACGTCGTGTATTATTGGATTTTTAATTTCTTGTGCGCAAATGGAAGAAAAAAATTCAGGATAGCTGGTATTTTTTTCCGATTTTGCAATAACTGTTTAAATTGGGAGAAAAATCCTTTTCAAATTACATTACGCGTTCAAGCAGCTATTTTTAAAAGGCGACCACTGTTTGAAATTGCGCAACACCGTTAATATTATATTATAATTAATATTATAATAATAATGTTATTATATTATTAATTAAACGTTTAGAAAAAGAAAATTTTTGAAATTAAATATTCGGAAAAAAATTAAAATTTATGAATTAAGTTAAGTTTATAATAAAATAATTAATTTTTCTTCATACCTCCGTCCAAAGTACGTACTTCCCTCTTCGATTTCGCAGCAGAAACTCAAACATTTGTGCTTTGGTTGATTTTCACACACGCCCTGTATTACAACGGGAGTAAAAGAATTCTTTGTCGGTAAAAACACCACTGTCGGTAAATAGAAAATTTCGCGTTCCATGACAATTTAACGAGTAATTGTTATTGTAATATAAAATGAAAAAAAAATTATCAAGAAAACTTTATAACATAAATTTATTATCCACAAGCTCTGAATATTGAAATGAACGAAATCTTTTGCTGATATAATTATTTTCAAAAATTATTTTAATAAACATTAAAAGCTAAAGTAAACTAATTAATAATTTTGTAATTTCTTTTTTAATACGTGCCACAATGTTATAATAAAATTTTAATAATTTGAAGAAATAATAAAATTTTGTTCATTAGAACGTTTAGAATTTCAGAAACATAAAATTAATTTTGTACCAACAGAAAAATTCTTTTGAAAATATAAGTAATATTAATTTATCTTTCACATTTTTTTTCATGCCTGCCCCCGACCAGAAGCACTCACTTCGCTCGTGCATCAAATGTCCGCTAGAGGCGTTGAAGCGAGGAGTAAGAGTAAATAAAGATGGCCGGCTGTCAAATGAAACACGATTGCAATTTTCTTAAAAAATAAATTAATCAGCGTACTTTCGACCGTATATAGAAAAATAGTATACATTACACGGGCAGAAATTCGAAAGCCCTAAACTACGCGATGATATGAAACATATTTTAAACATATGTATTAACATATTATATATTAACATATTAATATATAACATATTAATATAAACATATTTATTTTTCTAAACATATTTTCATATCATTTCGCGCAGTGCAGGAATTTCGAACCTTCTGCCCTTATAATGTAGTATACTATAATTAGGGGGGAGTAGTCAGGGTTGGTCAGTGGTCAGGGTTGAGCCACCGTATACTTGTGTATTTGCGAGTCAGTGCTATGCGCGCTCAGCAAAAACTTTTTTGTGGTGTCAAAAGAAGAGAACTAAATGTAGAAGAAATATGCCAAAGACAAAATAAGTTTACAAAAATTGTTCATTAAGATGATATGTAAAAATGTGTAAAGTAATTTGGTGTTTGTGTTCTGTGTGATAATACGCAAAACGACGCGTGAGTCAGCGTTGAGCCATGAGGGGTGGTTAGGGTTGAGCCACCCGAAATTTTGCAATTACAAAGCGTACTTGCAACAGAAATTCATTTGTTGACTTAAAGAGGTGTCAAAAACTTAATTTCCGTTGGAAAGACAGGAAATAGTTATTTTCGTATCAAGGGCGCAAAATAGGTGATTTGGACGATGGCGAGATTAAGAAACCGAGGGGACACAATTTCGCGCTCGAGGGGAGCGGAAGTGTCGCCGAGGTCCTTTAATTTCGCCTGAGTTGTAATCACCTTTGCGACAATGTTGCGAACATAATTTTTTGGCCGAACTGCATAAAAAGTATGGCATTGAGGGCACGAGAAAAAGCGGGCGTAAAAGTACTTTTGCGACCGCTTGTGTGACGTCATCGGGCGTAAAAGAACTTTTGCGCCCGCTTCCCTGACCTCGGGGGAGAATCAGTTACTTTGCGCCCGCCTTAAGTGCCCGAAATGACATACTTTTCGTGCAGGTAGGACTCACTTTCGTGAGGAATAAAATATCTAATGTTATATAAAAATGCACAATATGGGATTTTATTTTAATTTCATGGTTCCTTTCCTCATTCCCAAGTATCATACTATCATTTGAAGGTCATTCTTAATCATTTACCTACATATTTCATTGATTTTCTACAGTGGCTCAACCCTGACTACTTTTTTTTTAAAAATTGCTTATAACTCCGAAACATTTGGTCAAATTAGATCTTTCCAACAATAGAGAAAAGTCAAAACTATGTCCAACTCTGACCACTCTCCCCTACATTTTTCACTTTTATACATTTCTTTTTAAATTTTATCTTTAAAACTAAATTTTAGTTTTGAAAATCAATTTTACAATTAAAAGTGCATTGAAAAAGAATTTGTTTGATTCAAGTAAACAATTACTTGTAATCTCTATTATCAAATAAATAATTATTTGTGTCAAGTAATTTTAAATTAAACCAATTAAATTGTATTTGCTACAAAAACTGAGGTTATTAATTAAAATACGATTTATTTGCTTTAAATACTGAAATTATTGTTTCATATATTTCAATAAAAATTCATTATTTCAATCAAATAAATGTTTATTTCAGTGGAAATTTCAATGTTAAAAGTCAATTTTATTATTAAATACATTTTTTTCAATGTGAATTTCACTCTTAAAACTCATTTTTATTGTAAAAAATTAATTTTACCCCTAAAAATGAATTTTATTATTAAAATGAATTAATTTTACTCTTCAAAATTAAGTTTATTATCAAAAAAATTAATTTTAATCATAAAAAATAATATTATTATTAAAAAAAGTTAATTTTACACTTCAATATGAATTTTATTATAAGAAAAGACTAATTATATTTTTAAAAGTCAATTTTATTAAGGGAGAGTGGGGCAAACCGGCCAGGTGTCAATGTCTCCGAAATGGCGAAATTGTCAAAAATGTTGTTTAGAAATTTGAAATAACCATGTGTAGTATACCTTATTTTTTCAATTTGACATTTTTTACTTTTGTTTGTACAACGCTAAGAGCAAAAGTTTTTTTTTATTTCCGTTATACATTTTTACGAACTTGTTCTTAAGGAAATTTACCACCAAAAACTTTGATGAGTTTCACGAAAATTATTAATAATTAGAATGTTTTTTTCATTAAAATATTTACTTTCAATAAAAAATAATTATCTTTCAATGAGAATTAGACGTTTTAATATTGTTTCCCTGATAATTTCAAACATTTTTGTTTTGTTATTGAAAAAAATTATTTATTTAATTAAAATTCAATCCTGTATTATTATTTACATTATTACAACAATTGTTCACATGATTCTTTATGTTTGTTGTTATTGTAGATTATACAAATACAATATTATAGATAAAGAACCTAACTAGAAGGTTTGCCCCATGGAGGTGTCCGGTTTACCCCAGGGAAGGGGGAGAACCAGCCACTTTGCAATATTTTTTAAAGTTAACATAGCAACTAAACAATAAAAAATAAAGTATAGGTGTCTCTGGGAAAAAGTTGCGCAATTAAATGATCTTTCAAACAAGCCATCGAAAAATGAAATCGGTTGATTCCTTTAGTCACAAGATTCAAATAACCGTTAATATGGCCGGTTTGACCCACTCTCCCCTATAAAATAAATTTTTTTTCAGTGTGGTTTTCACTCTTAAATATTAATTTTATTATAAAAAATTAATTTTACTCTTCAAAGTTTTTATTATTTTTTGATCAAATTTTATTATTAATGAAAATTAATTTTACTCTTAAAAACGAATTTATTATTCAAAAAAATTAATTTTACTCTTAAAAACGAATTTATTATTCAAAAAAATTAATTTTACTCTTAAAAGTCAATTTTACCATTAAGTAAATTTTTTTCAGTAGGTAAGAATTTCACTCTTAAAAATAAATTTTAATATAAAAAATTAATTTTACTTTTTAAAATCAATTTTTATTATTAAAAATATTAATTTTTTTCTGAAAAGTTAATTTCATTATAAATAGATATTTTGAATAGATTTTGATAATTAATTTTGTATTTTCTTTTCAATATTTACATTCACATTATGTAAATAAATAAAGAAATAAATTTACAATTTTGTTTTATCGCAGAACTTAAATTTTAGAAAAAAAATTTTTTTAAAAAATGAGTTGTTATTAAATATTCTCATTAAGAGAATATTTTTTACAAAGAAATAAAACAATTTTTTGTGGAAAGTGAGAAAATATTTTAAAAAAGAAAACGAATTTTTATTTTACATGAACATTTCGAACTTCACAAAAAATTGAATGAAAAAAAAGAACACCGATTTTCGACTGGAAGTAATTTGTAATTCGACGTACGGGTTTTTTAAAGATTATTTCTTAAATTGTTGTAAATACGATGATAATCAGTGTATGGGCCCTAAAACTTATGATAACAAGTAGTCATCATCGGTACTATATCAAAATGAATCAAAAAAATTACGACCTAACAAAATATTTTTCCTGTATTGGCGTTCGACGTTCGTTCACAACCTTCTCATTAATTTTTCTTTTTTGTATATTTTATTAATTATTATTAAAACTTTAATACATTTATTAATTTTTTTCTAGTGAATTATTTTTATTCTAGAAAATTTATAATTAATAGCAATTAATAATTATTAATATCAATAAAAATATTTGTATTCCTCCATATTTCACAAACTAAAATCACGCTTTCTTTCATCGCATTTTAAATCTCTAACTTCGACATATCCAATTATTGTGAATTGTAAAGAAAAAAATGAATTTAATGGAATTTTTATCGAGACTTTTCCAAAGGGATATAATAATCAAAAGAAAAAAATCCTATTCAAAGGATTTGAATCAAAATTAGTCAAAGTGATAAAAAAAATTATGAAAATATTAAGGAAAATAAAGCTGATAATTAAAAGAATGTTAGAATTTAAGAATAAAACGAGTAAAATAGAAAATTAACAAGAAATAAAAATAATAATGGAACAAAAAAAGGAAGAACTTAGCAAAGAATTAAAAATGAAAATTAATTTTAATAAAGAATTGTGAATATTTTTTCGATAGCTTTTAGAAAACTGTAATAAAAAGAAAATCTTTGTGGAACCAAATGTAAAAAAATTTACTAAATTGCTCGAAATCAAATTTTATAATTATCCCCCCCTCAACCTTTAAAAAAAAGAATCGGGAGCAATGTTCTGTGTCAAAAGAATTTTTTATAAACTATTAAACTTAGTCAAGATTTAGAATTTTTAAAAGAAGCAGAATAAACATTTTTTGATTGTGAAAATTGACAAAAAAATGTAAAATAAAAAGAGAAAGAAAAATGTTAAATTGAAAATTGATTTATTAAATAAGAAATGAGATAAAGTTGTGACGAATGTTTCGTTTTTTTTGTGTAAAGAAATAAAAAGAAAGAAAAAAAATCACGTAATAGATATATATGCAGATACACGCAATTTACAATATATATAAATAATAATAATAATAATAATAAAAATACGAATCCGCAATCGGTGGTACGATAGTAAGAGATGATAATTTTATATTTACAGAATAAAAACAAAATGATGAAGAAAAAAGAAAAGAAGAAGGTTGACCCTAAGCTAAATTTAGTTGTATAAATAATATTGTATTATGAAACTCCCTCGCCTCCCTGCTCCGCGATTATAGATAAAAAAATTAGCAAAGCTACAATTATTTAATATCTGGCATGATATATATATATATATATATAAAATCTATATATATATACATACGAATATATATATAATATATATAAGGAGATAGAGCATAATAAAACGGAAATGAATAAAAAAGAACACAGACTTGGGGATGCAAGAAAAAGAATTTTTTTGCTGGCCCAAGAAAAAATATGAAGCTATGTGATCTATTACAATTAGTAGCTCTTAGCTGTAAAGTTATACTTTATTTTGTAAATTTTGTTTATATGATGTTTGATTGTCGCATAATATTATTGTATGTGAAGATAAGTTAATAAATGATTAACATGCGAAGTTATACCTTCATTATCTTATTATTTTCTATAATGAAATGGATTATTTTCTACAATATTAATACAGACATATATATTATATACACTACCGTCCACGAGTATCAGGACGATTACACGCGACTCTATAAAAAAACATGCCATCGCTTTTTCAATCATATCTCGTAAATAAAAGAAGATACAAAAAAACTTAAATACGGTTAGAAAGCTGATTACATTTTGCGTAAAATAATCCGTCTTTGAAGTCATTTCGTTAACTATTTTTTGAGTTGTAGTTAAGATAAAATTTTTCTAAAAACACAGAAATCTTCGTTCGAATCTCAGCTTTAAAATAAGCCTTCGAAAATTAAAAAAAGTTAATCCTTCTTCGATGTATCATTAAAAATGTGAAGCCGAGTTTCGACGATTGGTGCATTGGAATTTAACCCTTAAACCGCACACTGCCGAATCCATCCTTAAACCGCACACTGGGTGTGCGACACCCGGGGACTTTTAAGTGTGTTCTCCAAGCTGGAATAGGATATTATTTTTTGAAAAAATTATCTTATATAGCTCAGTACATCTATTTTGAAGGAAAATAGGTTTCATAATGATTTATTTAATTTTAATAATTAAAAAAGAGTTTTTTAAAACTACTGAAATTACCTTAAACCAAAAACTGGGTGTCAAACAAGCAGAAATTTTTCGCCGACAACTTCATAAAGTTATCAAATACACAAAGACACTTGGGAGACTAATATCCCTCACGGAACATAAAGTTAAGTACAAAATGTATCGTCCAATAACGACACATGTTCAATTTTTACGAATTTAACCGAAATATTAGAGTAAAAAGCAAGAATATGGGTGTCGCACACCCAGGGTGCGGTTTAAGGGTTAACTGTGACGACTCGATTCTAGCATCGCGTGGCTGCGAATGGGAGAAAAAACAGGGACGGATTTGTGCTGGGGAATAATAAATAATGATGTTTCACGAGTAATATAAAGCAACTCGAAAGTTTATCGTTCCCTCCTTGATTTCGTCCCTGCATTCTCTCTCATTCGCAGCCGCGCGAAGCCAGCATCGAGTTGTCAGAGTTGA
This sequence comes from Leptopilina heterotoma, assembly GCF_015476425.1. NCBI lineage: Eukaryota > Metazoa > Arthropoda > Insecta > Hymenoptera > Figitidae > Leptopilina > Leptopilina heterotoma. Next base: position 3,841,395 of record NW_025110986.1, read on the forward strand.
ATTTCAATGCACCAATCGGTCGAAACACGGCTTCACATTTTTAATGATATATGGGTGATTTTCACGTAACTGTGCAATTTCAAGATCAGTTTTAAAAGAAAAAAATTTTGTTTTTTTAATGTTAAATATCACTTTTCCTCATCATTACCCGTGTGGAAATTTTCTAATGGCTTTTTATTGGTTCTACCTAGATTTCCCCTTTATTAACTTGGTCCTAGCTTGTTTATCCTTGTAGGCCCTAGGTTGAAACGTCACGCTGTTCTAGCCTGGTTCTACCTAGAGAATCTAGTTAGGCCCAATAAAAGGAACAGTTTAAGTAACTATTAAAAAAAATTATTTATTCTTATTTATTATTATTGAGATTCATTATTTCATCTTTTTTTTACCTACTTTTGTTATCATGTAATTTATAATACTTAATTTCTATATGGGGCAAAATTTCTCAAGTGTACCAATGTCAAAATTGCAAGTTGTTGTATCGGGCTAATATTTTCACAGTATTTAGTACTATGTATGAGTACTTCAACCACCAAGTATTATGAAATTTTATAACAAATTGTAGAGGGGGGAGGGGGTTGAAGATTTTGGATAAGTATGAACAGTGAGTTTTCTAAAAAATCGTAGCTTCTATATAATAAAGCAAAAAAAATTTTGACCTATATGTTTTTGGTAGGTTTTTTCACGCTCTTTCAAATGGTGAAAATTTTTTTTAAAAATTTTCAAAATTTAACCCTTTTTTTGAAAATTAAAATTTTTTTTGATTTTTTTTTCAAGAAGGACCCTTTTTTTTTCTTTTTTTTTGTACCAAAAGAAAGCTTAAGATGTGTACTTTCAATAACTAAAACAAAAAAAATGACGTTTTTTTTTTGTTTTCGAATTATTAATTAATTAATTAATAAAAATTAATAAAAATTGAAATATTTTACAACAAAATAAAGTTAACGCAATTCTGAAGTTACTACTGTAAAGCACTACAAAATCCGCATCCAACGAGTCCAATATGAAATATTTTGGATAAATTGACGTTTTATAAATAAATATTTATAAAAATTAATTAACAAATGAATATCATTTATAAAAATAAAGATAAAGTGTAAGTTTTTTTTTACACAAATGTTTATACAATTCTACTTTAAAAAAAAGGTATTCCAGTTATTTGCAACAATTGTTTAAATAAAATATTCATCACCTTATGCGTGTGTTGCGCTGCATAACTATCTTCCCGGCTTAATATTATTTCACATTTTTTATAGAATATTTTTTTATTTTTTACATTTTTGATGTAAGAAAAGATTATTTCTTTTTTACATCAATAATTTTTTATTATTTTAATATTATTTATTGTTATTAAATTATTTTGTAATTAATTTATTAGGAGTTACGTAAAAATTTCTTGTTGATATTAAAATAATAAAAAATTATTAATGTAAAAAAGAAACCATCTTTTCTTACATTAAAAATGTAAAAAATAAAAAAATATTCTTTCGAAAATGTCAAATAATATTAAGCCGGGAAGATAGTTATATAGCGGAACACACGCATAAGGTGTTGAATATTTTATTTAAACAATTGTTGCAAATAACTGGAATACATTTTTTTAAAAGTAGAATTGTATAAACATTTGTGTAAAAAAAAACTAACACTTTATCTTTATTTTTATAAATGATATTCATTTGTTAATTAATTTTTATAAATATTTATTTATAAAACGTCAATTTATCCAAAATATTTCATATTGGACTCGTTGGATGCGGATTTTGTAGTGCTTCACAGTAGTAACTTCAGAATTGTGTTAACTTTATTTTGTTGTAAAATATTTCAATTTTTATTAATTTTTATTAATTAATTAATTAATAATTCGAAAACAAAAAAAAAACGTCATTTTTTTCGTTTTAGTTATTGAAAGTACACATCTTAAGCTTTCTTTTGGTACAAAAAAAAGTAAAAAAAGGGTCCATCTTGAAAAAAAAAATCAAAAAAATTTTTAATTTTCAAAAAAAGGGTTAAATTTTAAAAATTTTTTAAAAAAATTTTCACCATTTGAAAGAGCGTGAAAAAACCTACCAAAAACATATAGGTCAAAATTTTTTTTGCTTTATTATATAGAAGCTACGATTTTTTAGAAAACTCACTGTTCATACTTATCCAAAATCTTCAACCCCCTCCCCCCTCTACAATTTGTTATAAAATTTCATAATACTTGGTGGTTGAAGTACTCATACATAGTACTAAATACTGTGAAAATATTAGCCCGATACAACAACTTGCAATTTTGACATTGGTACACTTGAGAAATTTTGCCTCATATACTAACAGAGAAAAAATCCCCACACGTTGAGAGTTGAACGCACGACCCTAATATTCGTAAACCGATAACCTAACCACTTAACCACGCTTTCTCGGTACGATGCGTTGCATGATACTTCAGGTTATTCTTGTCATCATAAGTCATATTAACTATTCCATTATAAATGCCTCAAAATAATAAAACTGAAGTCAGTAACATTTTCGTTGACGCAAAATGAGAAAAGAATTTTTTTAAAGATCAAGATGCAAATAATTTCTGATAAAAAGAACTTAATTGTTCTCTTCATTACACCCTACATAGATTTTTAATCCAATTGGGGAGGGAAAGTCAAATTGTTATTGAAAAATTGAAGTTTTTATATTTTATCTCATTTCGATGACGTAAACGTTGGAAACTTCAGTTTCATTCAACAAAATATGATTTTAACAGAAGTTAACGAATCCGTAAACGGTTTTAAAAATTTAACTTGAAAAATATATTGTAACGAAAATTTTAATTGAGTTAATTAACTAAAGCTTAAATCAAAGCTCATGAAACTTTAAATAAATCTTTAATGTCAGCAGTTTTTCAATGTTGGGCGCAAAAGTTAACTGAACATTGCATGAAGTAAATTTTTTTTTAATTTAAATGAATTTTATCTCTAAAGGAGGAAGTTTAAAGAAAATTTTAAGAAGTTTTGAAAAACTTAAAAAATTAAAGAAAATTGTAAACATTCATGCAATGTTAAGTCAACTTATGCGCCTAACATTGAAAAACTGAAGACATTTAAAGATTTATTTTAACTTTCATAAGCTTCGGAACTAAGGATATGCTGTAAATATGCTGGTAGCCAAGGAAAAACCAATATCATCTTTAAATTCAACTGGTAAATTAGTAAATTTGACTATGTCATATTTTTATACAACAGATTTAATCAGTAACTTATATTTTACTAATCGAATCAGTAACTTTCTACTAATTATCAGTAACTCAATTCTGATAATAGCAATAAGTAGAATTCTACTGATAATTATATGTCAAATTTTACAAATGCAAAGTTAAAAGTAAACATTTCAGTTTAATATTGTCTCAATATTGCTATGAGATGTTTAAATATTACTTCAAATTACACATAAACAATTACTGATACATATTTTTAAATATATTTATAACTTATAATCTAACAAGAAGCTCTAGCTATTACCAAGCTTTTTTTTTTTTTTTTTTGCTTAGGGACTTTTGGGAAATCTGCTTACAGATACCTTGGATTCCGCACTCCAAGGTTATGTGGGGTTGGTGTGGCTGCCACGGAGCTGACCACCCTATGCATTGAATAATACTGCTGTCAACTGGGGCTACTTTATGTACGAGGTATATTTAATAAATAAAATTATTAAAAAGAACTTCTTTGTCAAAAAACCAAAAATAATTTAATTAAAATCCTTAAAACGATTAAAACTTCAACCGGTGAGGAACATAACGGCAAAAAATTAACTTTAATTAATATTTATAAGTTTTTCAAATTAGTTTTAAAACTATTTCTCTCGTTTCTCTAATAACTTGAAAAGTGTATTAGATATTAAATTGCTATTCATTTAACCTTAAAATATTAATTTCAAGTTTTTGAAAAATATCATATTCAAAACGTTTAAAAAAGCTCCTATTGAAATGATGAGATTCAAAGTTATTTACATGTGTTTAAATGATAGTATTATAATTATCATAATGTATTATTGTAAAATGTATATTTAAATAGAAAAAGTGTTATTTATTTTCTGAGTAATATAAAATTTGAAGAAAGGTTGTTAATTTTTAATAAATCATGATTTTAGCAAAATCTTAATGTTTTATTTTACATTTTGTTGTATAATATTTACAAAATTTTTTGTTTAATATCTTATTCTTTTTTAATTTACTCTGAAATATCTACACAAAAGATTTAATGAATAAGAAAGGATCAAAAAAATGTTTACGTAACATTATAAAAACAGAAAGATCAATGAGTTAAAAAAAGCATTTTGATGCACAAAATAGCCCCAGAAAAAATATTTACTATTTACTATCAGCTTGACATAACCAGAGAATTTTATTTTCATAACATTATAAAATTAGCGCATAAAACTAATTTCAGAAAAGTATTCACAAATGAAAGCGTTACGATCAACAGTAATACTGCGTGCTTCTGCATGGTTGACATAAAGACATTTTAAATTAAGCACCAAAAGTAAAGGCGTGTTTTTTCGAATATTAAGGTGTTTTTTAATAAGTCAACGGTTGCCGAAGCACTGAAATATAAAAGGACACAACTATGTCTGTCCTCTTCTATAATATGTGTTATTGTAGCAACTGTTGATCCATGAATTTGCACCTTCACACTGTACGCCACAGGCGCCACGGAGCTGATATTTTATGTGACACCACGGAGCTGAAATTTGACATTTAAACTAACCTAACTCCGACAATTTTGCAAAATAATTCTTTTCTTTGGGCAGATAATTTGTTTCTATTGTAATCTTCAAAAAAAATCGTAATAATTACAACAGAGAGTGTTTAGATTAAAAGAATAGTAATACCACGGTACTGATCACTTTTTTTGTGACCTTCACATTTTTACAAAAAAAATTGTTTTTGAGTGTAGAACTTCCAATTTTTTAACCTTTTTTTTACTGATATTTGTTGCTAATGGAGCTTATTTTAGATTGTAATTCTCAGATAACATTAAAATGTGCCATAAACAGTTAAGGTATTTCTCCGGCAAATCGATTTTCGATAGAATTTTTTGAAATTCTGGGAAAATGCTCCTTTTTATATGCTTTATGTGTGATAAAAAACTCAATACTCCTTGCGATGCTAAAAATTGATATATTTTGCTTCAAAGTTTCAACATTTAACATAGGAATCATATGCTGAACGTAGAAAAGTGACACATTTTTATTAATATCTAGAAAACTACTCGATAAATAATTCTCAAAAACTAGTATGTTGTAGGCATAAATAAAAGAAATAATATTAAACAAATTTCAGTGTAAGTATCGATGCTCATTTTTTAATTATTATATTTTGAAAGTCGAAACTCAAGTGATTTTCCATTGAATTTACTGGTGCAAGGAAAGCATGCGGTCGCGACTTGGCAACACTTGCGTTTAAAGCACTTGAAAAAAGGCGCGAAACTAACATTCGTTTCAATTACTTTTTCAGATTCAATTTTAAAAAAGTTTTCTTTTTTCAAACATATTTATATATTTATTTATTCTATTAAAACTTTTTTAGTTATGGGTAAGACTCCGTCAGAAAAATTACAATTTGCATGGGGTCTTCGGATTATTCTGTAATTTAGTGAAGTTGTTATATTTGATAACAAAAATAAGTGTACCAAAGGATTTTTAAAAATTTTCAAAATTGTAAAAGTTACGCCATTTTGAATTTTTTTATAAGATTTTTTTCAAATGTGAATATTTCCGAAACAATTTAACGGATTTTAATAAAATTTAAATATGTTATAGTTAAAATCATGTCCTTTCAGAATTTTTTAAAAGAAAAAAAAATTTTTTGTTTTTTTCAAAAAAAAAAAGTAAAAAAAAATTTTTTTAATCGATTTATTAAGCACGGGACCGATTTTTGAGTATTTTTCGATATATAATAAAATATTTCTTATAATTTCACCTTTCATTTACAAAAAAGAAAACGATGGAGACTTTAATAGTTTTCGAGATATTGCAATTTTTGTGGAAGCGCGACCACGTTTCAGTGCCAGCGCAGTATCTTTTACCCGGGACGCTACACAGTGGGATTTTTTACACTTTACTCTTCAAAATTGTCTAGAGCCTTCAAATTTTATTGGATTTTAATGTTCTTGATCTTAAATGAAAGAGGATAAAATTTCTAAGAGATCTCTTTAAACCGATTTTTGAATTTTTAATTGTTTATTTATTTTTTTGTTACTCAAAGTTAACAATTTAAAATATTTTTGTATAAAATACTGTTTATTTTTTATTTTTCCATTGCACAAGATCGAAATCAATTTAAATTAGTCTAGTCTGACCACCTGACAAATAATAATGCATAATACAGTTTATTTAAATTGTTAAAAAACAATTTAAATTAACAAATAGATAACTTTGGTCTTTTTTTTAAAATTGTTTTTTTGTTGACAAATTTATGTTTATTTAAGTAACGTATGTCTATTTTGTAAGAAAATGATTTGAAAGTTAACAATTATCATTGTTATTAATAATTATATAACCATCAATAATCTATTTTCTTTTGCATTTATAAACATTTCCAGCATTTTTTAAACTTTAAATATTTATATCATATGTACATTCTTTTAAAAAATTAAAAAATTTATTAGCTCAAACAATTACATTTGTTATAAAGAAATTATTAACTTTATAAACAAATAAATGGCTTATTTCTGCAAAAAAATAGAACCTATTTGAACAAATTTAACATTTTAAAGCTCTATACTTAAATATCGATAACTTTTGAGTATTGTTAATATCAATGATAATCATTAACTTTAAAATCATTTTTTTACAACGTAGACATGAATTACTTAAACAAACATAAATTTGTCTAAAACAACAATTTTTTAAAAAGACCAATATTATCTATTAGTTAATTAAAATTGTTTTAAAATCAATAAGTAAATTTTTTAAGTTTTTGAAAGAATGTACATATGATATAAACATTTTAAGTTTAAAAAATGCTAGAAATGTTTATAAATGCAAAAGAAAATAGATTATTGGTTATATAATTATTAATAACAATGATAATTGTTAACTTTCAAATAATTTTTTTACAAAATAGACATACATTACTTAAATAAACATAAATTTGTCTAAAAAAAAACAATTATTTAAAAAAAGACCAAAGTTATCTTTTTGTTAATGTAAATTGTTTTTTTTAACAATTTAAATAAACTGTATTATGCATTATTATTTGTCAGGTGGTCAGACTAGACTAATTTAAATTGATTTCGATCTTGTGCAATAGAAAAATAAAAAATAAACAGTATTTTATACAAAAATATTTTAAATTGTTAACTTTGAGTTAAAAAAAAATAAATAAACAATTAAAAATTCAAAAATCGGTTTGAAGAGATCTCTTAGAAATTTTATCCTCTTTCATTTAAGACCAAGAACATCAAAATCCAATAAAATTTGAAGGCTCTAGACAATTTTGAAGAGTAAAGTGTAAAAAATCCCACTGTGAGGCGTCCCGGGTAAAAGATACTGCGCTGGCACTGAAACGCGGTCGCGCTTCCACAAAAATTGCAATATCTCGAAAACTATCAAAGTCTCCATCGTTTTCTTTTTTGTAAATGAAAGGTGAAATTATAAGGAATATTTTATTATATATCGAAAAATACTCAAAAATCGGTCCCGTGCTTAATAAATCGATTCAAAAAATTTTTTTTTACTTTTTTTTTGAAAAAAACAAAAAATTTTTTTTTTTTTTTGAAAAATTCTAAAAGGACATGATTTTAACTATAACATATTTAAATTTTATTAAAATCCGTTAAATTGTTTCGGAAATATTCACATTTGAAAAAAATCTTATAAAAAAATTCAAAATGGCGTAACTTTTACAATTTTGAAAATTTTTAAAAATCCTTTGGTACACTTATTTTTGTTATCAAATATAACAACTTCACTAAATTACAGAATAATCCGAAGACCCCATGCAAATTGTAATTTTTCTGACGGAGTCTTACCCTTAAATAACACAGGCACACAAAAAAATAAAAAAGTCAAAACCCAGAGGTTACACCCCCCTTTCCCCATGTTTTTGGGGTCGCTGAAACCGAATATGACCATGAAAATTTTTTTTCATCGGCCATTTTCCCGCTACCACCCCCTTACACCTGCTCCTGGGGGTTGGAATTTCAGTTTTGAAAAAAGTGGAGTAGGGTGTCTATTCCTATGTTTTTTGGGTTAATAATTAATAATAATTTTTTTTCAAATAAAACGAACCGATTTTTGGGAGATTGAAAATTAAATATTAATTATCAAAAATTATTGCAGGGGGTTGTAGGATGTTGAGGGTGGAAAGGATTTGATTTTGGTAGTCTTTTTTGGTTTCGGCGACCCAAAAAACGTAGGTTTAGACACTACCGTAATCGACTTTTCGTGAAAATTCGAATTTCGACCCCCCACCTTTCGGGTGTTAAGGGGGTTGTAGGGGATTAAGGGAGGGAAGAATTTGTTTTTGGTAGTCTTTTTTGGTTTTAGCGACCCAAAAAACATAGGAATAGACACCCTACTCCACTTTTTTTTAAACTGAAATTCCAACCCCCGGGAGCAGGTGTAAGGGGGTGGTAGCGGGAAAATGGCCGATGAAAAAAAATTTTCATGGTCTTATTCGGTTTCAGCGACCCCAAAAACATGGGGATAGGGGGGTGTGACCTCTGGGTTTTGACTTTTTTATTTTTTTGTGTGCCTGTGTAATTAAGTAATGAAAAAGCTTTTTTGAATTTTAGTTTATCTATTAAATGAACATATTTTACATTGACCTTTTTAACACTTTAATATTCATGATAATTTTTTGAATTTTTTTAATCCGACTTTCACAGTTTCAAATTTTTTTCGAAAAATTTATATCACAATACCATTAATTAATTTAGATTCTACATTGAATAGAGATTAAAACAAGACCAAGAATGCTAAAAAAAGTTAATTAGTTTTTGAGAAATTAAAAAGTTACGAAAAGCATGCAAAATCCAGTATTTTTTCTGTATCTGGCAGAATAGTCAACGAATATTCTTCGATCAGGTGTCAGTCTTTTCATAATTTAATTAGCTTTCAGGAAAAAAATACAAAAAAAAATATCTTTTTAAAGATATTTTAAAAAAATTAGAACGAACAAATGAAAATTTTGAAAAGTTACTTTCATATGTGAAATACAGTTTTTCTACTATATTTCTTACAATAGTGATTGAATAATAAATAATCAAACTTTGTAGAAACTTGCAGTACATCAAGTTGTGTTTGGAGCGAAATCATTTCGATTTACGATTTTTAAATAAATTAAAATTATTTATTACGCCCCTTAGCCATTATGTCCCGTTCCCCTACTCTCTAAATCTGAATATGTGAAAATTCACATATTTGTACGTTATAAGTCGTCTTCTCGATCAATAAGTGCATATGCACTTATAATAAGTGAAATTTCACTCAGAATAAGTGAAAAATTCACTTATTTATAAGTGTATATGCACTTATTGATCGAGAGGACGACTTATAACGTACAATAAGTGAAATTTCACATATTCAGATTTAGAGAGTATATACGTGATTTGTAAATATGATATCAAATGTATGATTAAAAACATGTAAATCCGGATACAGTGGATGTGATAGTTTAATTCTTATAAGAAAAACTTTAAATTTACTAAAGATTTAAAAATGAACAATTAGATAAATATTCTGCATGATTTTTTTAAAAGAACGTCCAAGCGCCTAAACTTTTGGAAGGGCCTTCCGGCAGGACGCGCCTCTGTACATTACGGCGTGTTGTTGGCAGTACGGCAACCGTCCTTCAGAAAGGACGAAATTTATTTTTGTAAAAAAATATTTAAATTTTATAGAATATTATAATATATTATTTTATACCTTCTAATGTGATAAGAATGTAAAAAACCATTTCCAACAAGATAGGACCAAAAATTAAAATGTAAAAAAGGGTCAGACAAGACCAACTGTGTTAAACAAATTTCATTGATTTTCTAAAATGTTAAAACTTTTATGAATATATTTTAGTTATAACATTTTAGAAAATCAAAAAAAAATTTTTTAACCCTGTTAAGCTAGCCTGACCCAAAAACTTAAAAAAAAAAGTTTCTATTAAAAAATGTTGTAGAAAAAAGTTGTTTGTATTTTCCTAACCTAATATAATATAAAGTTGAAAATTTGAAAAAATTGAGTTTTCAAAATTTTGAAACTACTGTATTTTTTGTATTTTTCAACGAAAATGGCTGGTTAACGAACTTAGCCATCATTTTTACACTAACTTTAAGAGAGTTAAATTTAAAAACGATCCGATAAGTTTTTCAAAAGTTATCATGGGAACAACATTTTGTGTCTTCAGACAGACAGACAGACACCATCGCCAAACCATGTTTTTTGGGTTCAGGGGACCCCAAAACGTAGTGAAGATTTTATAAAATTAGCAAAAGTCAAAATTTGCATAAAACTAATACCTTCTCATATGATGAGAATGTAAAAAATTAATTTAATTGGAACACTCTGTTAAAAACAGAATGTGATAAAAATCAGACAAAGATAATATTTGTCTACGTTTGAGAATGCAAGCGTCTCTTATTCTTATATAGAACTGGTAACACAACTTGCTAACGAGAGAAAGAAACTTCGGCGCACCCTGGTGGCACTTATCCAAAGTAATTTCGAGCATATACTTTGAAGCAGCGCGGGACATTTCAAAATCGAACACCAGGGTGCGCCAGTGCTTCTTTCACTCACCAGCAAGTTGTGTTACCAGTTCTATCCCAGGTAGAAAAATTTAATGGAAGCCTAGATATATGCTAGCGCCACCACTGGAATTTGTATGGCAGTTTATCTCGCCGACGTCTTCTAGCGCCTTGCATGGCGCGAGCATTTTCCGCTAGAATGCAACATAACCTAAAATTTCTGTTGCATAAAGTGTCAGAGGTGTTTGTTTTTATTTTTAAAGTAAAAGTAAATGTTTGCTTGAAGAATATTATGGCATTTAAAAACAATAATAGTAAGGAAATGTAAGTATTTATATATTTGTAATTTTTATTAAATTTAAATATAAATTAATAATGTATTAAAAATTTCTTGGTCTTTCGTTAATTCATATACATATTTATAAAATAATTTTTAGTTTGTGAATGTTTTATTCGACCTCTAAGGAAATTTTAAAAAATATTTTTAAGTAATTAATCTAACAATTTATCACCAAGAATAACAATAAATACTTTTGATGAATTAAACATATTAATTTCTCTAAATTCAAATTAGAAAACGTAACCTCAAACTGGATTTATGTTTTCTTTATTTTTAATTGACCTCTCAGAACAGTTTTGTTGGTTTTAAACTTTTAAATAAGAACTTAACTTTTGCAATTAAATTATAAGTGATTTTTTAATAATGATTTAGACTTTGGGAGATAATTTTCATAAACTAATATGTATATATAATTCCACAAGTTTAACAAGTGTGATTACATTTATTAAAACGAAACGTGTAATTAATTCTTTAAATATGTATAATTTCCATTGTAAACAGATAATTAGTAAATGTTTTTTATATATACTTTTATTTAAAGTCATCAAATGAAATGACATATGAGAATAATTGTTTAATTCGCAAAATAAATTTTTGGCAGGTGAGGTTATGTACATTTATTCTGTTATGTTCGCATTCTAGCACTGCGAGCAGAATGCGAGGAAGGTGCTAGAGCACAAAAGTGTTTCAAATGCTCTCAGCGCCACTACAGCGCAATGGCGTGCGAGAGTGGCACCTTACTAGCGCCACCAAATTTTTCTACTAGGGATATAAGAAGAGACGCTTGCATTTTCAAACTTAGATAAATTTTGTCTTTGTCTGATTTTTATCACATTCTGTTTTTAACAGAGTGTTCTAATTAAATTAATTTTTTTTTCTTTAGATTAATAATTTAATTTTTTTTTTGAAAAATTTTTGCTATGTGTTGGTATTTGTAAAATATTGATTTAAAACGTTGGTTCAATATTGGTAACCAAGGAATAACCAAACATTAATTTAATTTTAAAGCATTGGTAAATAATTGGTCATTAATATTGGTCCAATCTTTGTTACCAATGAATAACCATGGCTTGGAAAGTCCGGCATTTGCCTTGGCAGCCAATAGTGATCCAATATTGGCTGCCAATGCTTGGCAAAGTCGTGATCATCCCAAGACTCTGGCAATAATAGCCCGATATTAGTTGCTAATGTTTGACCAAGAAAAAACTGTTGGCAGCCAATATTTGTCCATTATTTAGCCAATGGTGAGCATTGGCAATTTCCCATTGGGATATTATGAATTTTAATGCATTAAAATATAAAAATGATGATTAAGATTTTAAATTTAACAAACAGCTAGATTTGCGAAATACCCTGATACACCGTTCTTAGTGCAAGGCCAGGGTTGCTACAATTTTTCTCAAATGAAATTCCCTGACTTTTCCAGGTTTTCCAGGTCTCAAACGATATTTTTCCATACACATTATAAGTGTGATTTATATCCAAAGTAATTTATTAATTAAAAAGCAAAATTTAAGCAACATATGTAGCATATTTTATTGTTATATTAATCACTTCTAGAAAAATAACTCAGTTTTAAACATTTTTTAATTGGCGAAAATAAATTATTTAAAAACTTTATGGTTTTCAGAGTGTTTATTATTTAAATCTGCAAATGGTTTAAAAATTTTCATTAGTTTTTATGAATAATTAAATTCTTTTGCCGAATTTCTTTAAATTTTTAAAAATAATGTTTTTTTAATAATTTTAATTGAAAATTTGGGAAATAATTAAATTAGACAAAGAATTTTTTTAACTTTTTAAAAAATAATCTTGTCTGTTTACAATTATAATTGAAAATTTTACTTTTCAATTTTATTAAAATTTTATTGATAATAATTGATTTTCTGCAAAGAATTTGACTATATTTTTTACTAGCTGTCGTGCCCGTCTTTGACGGGTTTTAGTTTCTACGAATACATTCAATAGTGTGTCTACCAGTCTCGAAAAATGGGAAATAGCGGGAAATTTAATTTGACCGGAAAAATAATAATTAGCTACCATTAACTATTTAATTAGAAAAATATTACTATTTTAAATCAGTGATTGACTTTCTATCATCAAATAATTTATTTTTAATTAATTAAAATGCAGAGAACAATGTTAATCAATTATTTGTAGAAATTTAATTATTGTATTATAAGTTAATCCAAATTTCCACCAGTTTTTGGAGTTATAGTAAAGTCAAATTCGAACTAATTGTATCATAATTGCTAAAATCTAAAATAAGACCTATTGGTCTTATTTTATTAAATTTTATTGCAGGCTGAATTCACAGTTTTTCCCGATTAAATTATATATGATGAAAAAAAATTTGGACAAAGTATACTATGTATTTTGACGCGCTGAACACGAATCCGTAGTCCGTTTTGCTCCATCAGGTCAGGATTTTTTTCTAACCTCAAAAAAAGTCGGATTTTGAGAGATAGGCGATTTTTTTTTAAATTAATGGATTTACTTCAAACTTGGTATCTGGGGGTTTTTTAGGTCGCTGATTACGAATCTGAAGTTAGATTTTCAAAATTTGATACGTCTGATTCAATATTAAGGAATTATTTTAAAAATATTTTTTTTAATTCGGCCGCCATATTGCATCCGCCATTTTAAATTTTGAAAATTTAACTTCGGATTCGTAATCAGTGACCCCGAAAACCCCTAGATACCAAGTTTAAAGTAAATCTTAATATTTTTTCAAAATTCGTCCGCCATATTGGATCCGCCATTTTGAATTTTGAAAATCTAACTTCAGATTCGTAATCAGCGACCCAAAAAATCCCGAGATAGCAAGTTTGAAGTAAATCCATCAATTTTTAAAAAAAATCGCCTACCTCTCAAAATCCGACATGTTTTTTGAGGTTAGAAAAAAATCCTGACGTGATGGAGCAAAACGGACTTCGGATTCGTGTTCAGCGCGTCAAAATACATAGGGCTAGGGTATTCCGGTCAAAAGTACATGACACTTTTTTTGTGGGGCTGTGTAATAGACACCCTGTTTAACTTTTGCCTTTACAATGCTCAAAACATCCCTAAAAGTTAAATCTAGAATTAAAATAACAAAACTTTTTACTATATAAGTTTTTTCCCAGTAGCATAATGCAAGTATCGTATCACAGGTATTCTTGAATTCCTGCAGTATCAATTTTATCATAAAAAATCTCCATTTTTAATATTTTCGAAGTTTTTGCAATTGAAAAATTTTTGATTAATTAGATAAACAAATAATTCTAAATTCCATTATTTTGACGTCAAAAGGTTATCAGAGACCCCAAAAATACTACTGAATTAAGCTTGATAATAATTGGTCTGCCAATTATAATTTTTCAATTTTTTGATATTAAAAACATTTTTATACTCACATAGTTATAGGACAGTATTTTTTTCAAAATTATGCTAAAATATGACTAAATAACATGTAATATTTAATTACGCACGGAAAGAAATTTCATGACGCGAACGAGCAATATTGGGAATATAATTAAAATGAAGAACAACATAACCCACGTTTGGAATTAAGCTTAACTACATTAGCCGAAAGTTTAGCCAATTCAGTGATAGTGAGCTTTGGTTGAGTGCAATTCGTCAGCCATATTGGAACTATATGGAAACCTGCCGCTCCTACGGCTCCTACCCAGAAATTTTTTTGACAGCGTAAATATCAGTTTTGTGTTTTTTTAGTTTTAAAACAGTATTAATTTCAATAATTTACTTTCATATGGTTATAATTTGAAACATACAATTGAAAAAAATTAAAAATCATTTTAGGGTTACGTTGTCTTTCAAGTAAAATTCAATATCGCGATTCTAGCGATAATGCCAATATCGCTCGCTCGTTTTTGACGAAATGTTTAGCTGTTATGGCGAAAAATTTTTCCATTTCGGTTGTACTTTTTTTTCCGTGCAGAATGTTTAAAAGATATACATTAAAAAATATAAAATTTGGAATTTTTTCATTTTTTTAATTTATTTATTTTGAAATATTATTTTTTAATTTAATTTATTGTTATATGCCTATCTTTAAAATCATTTATATTATTAATAAATTAAAAAATTTATGCTAATCTGCAAAAATTAAAAAAAAAATTTTTTTGAGTTTTTTGAAAAATTTATAACTTTTGTTCAGCTCAATATTTTTTTATCAAATATAGCTAATATTTTAAGTTAGACCAAGACCTAAAAGATTGCCAAATTTTACTTCAATCGGTCAAGACGTTTTCAAGTTATACGCGAACAAAATTTTGCGGACATACATACATACATACACACATATATACATACATACATACATACATACATACAGACAGGAAATTTTCTAATATCATTTTTGGATTCTCCGTTGTTCAAATAAATAAATTATGCTAGAAAAAATTAATTTCGCGCAATGTACAGACAAAAGTCTGATTTTATTAATATAGATAGATAGATAGATAAAAGTAATTGAATCCTTCCAAAGAATGCTATTATTATTTATGAATATAATTTAAGGGTATGTCCAAGTTGTAAAATGTAAACAAACCAAAAGGTAAACAAACCAAACACAAAAATCGCACTTTTGTAACAGCCATCTGTCTTACAAAAATTAACATTTTTACAATTTCATTTTTGGCAATGAGCAATAAAAAGCAATTAGTTAAATAACTAATTAAAATGACCAGTAAAATAGCATTTTTGACGCGTCGCGAAAAATAAACTTCTTGAGTATATCAACCACACTGACGATGAAGAAGTCCCATGTCAGCGATTGGACCTTCAACATGTGGAAAGGGAAATTTTTCCCTTTCCTTATTGAAATTACAAGAGAAAGGGTAAAAACTTCTTCATCGTCCGTGCGGTTGATATAGTCAAACACTTGAATTTTTCGCGACCTAAAACTCTGTTGCTCTCTGCGCAAGCGCAGAGTGTACTAAGAATGCATTGACAGCACCATATGTGGAAGTGCACTTTTTCTTTTGAATGAAACTTAGTTGTTTTCTAATTTTTTTTAGCTATGCAAGGCGTAGTTACCAAATAGAATACGTCAGTTCACCATTTTCATAAAGAAAATATGAATTTATATTTATGTACGAAAATGAGACGTCGTGCAAAAATGCTTTCAATACAATTTTTTTTTGATTGATTCAATTAGTCACGTTTAACTACCTACATAGCACCGAAACTTTCCTAAAAATTTATTAAAGATTTACTCGCAAGCTTCGAAATATTTAAATGCAAAGTTTAGTGAAAATTGTGTAAAGATTTAAATATCCCACTTCAATAAATCTTTAGCGCGAAACTTTCCTGAAAATTTAAGTTAAATTTTCAGCAAAATTTTCACGAAAGTATAGTCGAAAATGTAATTCAAATGTTCAGGAAAGTTTCAAGCTATATTTTTAAGAAAATTTGACGATAAACATTTTTTGGAATGCAAGCAAATCTTTAATATACATATTTAGAAAAGTTTCGGTGTTTTGTAGATAATTTTTCAGTTATTTTTAACTGATTCAGAAGCAAAAAGTCAGTCACTGATGATTGTCAGTTAAAACCATGATTTTTAACTGATTCAAATTAAGAGAATATATTATTTATCATATTATAAATAATATACCAATAGATGTTAAACAGGTACATAATAGATATTAAATAGTTTAAAGCATTTTCAACTTGTTTTATTTAGAAAAAGTGACATTGTCACATATAATTTTTTATAATCTTTGATTTAAAAGATTGTGACATAACACATGAGTTCACCCCCCCTCCCCCATGTCACACTTAGTCACAATTCTCAGACCCCCTCCCTCCCCCTAGCCGCGTGACGTATTATGTGTACGGTCCCCTGGCATATTTCCGGTTTTTCCCGGTTAGTAGACCAGTTAACAGTCATTTTTCACTGATTGCCCAATTAAAAAGTTACCGGAAATTTGAGTCACGAATATTTAAAATTTCAGTTATTTTTTAATTGGTCAATCAGTGAAATATGACTGAAATTTCAATCATTTTTCATTGATTTTCAGTGAAATTTCACTGATTCAATTCGCGAGAATAGAGTTACTGAAAATCAGTCAAATTTTACTGATTCAGTTTTAGATAGTGTAGAGAAAAAAGTACCAAAGGGTACTTTTCATAGTAAAATTCAGTAAAATTCGCCAAAAATGAACATAATTTTAACAGAAAATTATTTTCCAGATGTTTTCTCATTTTTTCCTGACTATTCCCTGACTTTTCTATACAAAATAAAATTCCCTGACATTTCCAGGTTTTCCAGGTTTCCAGACATTGTAGCAACCCTGAAGGCATAGGGTTATTTGGTGTAGGCTCAAATTTCTTAAAGGAAAAACACTATCTTGTTATTTGTTTATAGTACAATTTGTAAATTTTGTCTATTCCACTAAGTGGTACTGTAGTCCCCATAGTAAATTTTTTACCGTGTACGTTACTACAATGTTTTTATGCTTATGACAATGCGGGGTCCACTGGACCCCGCTTGCCCGTTCGTGCCGGTAAAAAGTTTAAACACCCATGTGGCATCATGTACCATTGGAATATGAAAACTATGAAAGTATTTGGATGTACTTTTAGTCTATTTAACAGAATTTCTAGGATGAACTCATTCTTTCATACGGATTCGGAGAAATTTGAAAAATAGATACTTGCGGGGTCTAATGGATCCCGCTTTCCCGCCCAAGGGTTAAGAAAGTTCTCCGGCTTCAGTGGTTCTCAATATCAACCTAGCTTTGTACGAGTTTATATTTTAATAAATTGCTTCTCCTTCATAATAAAAAGTTGAGAACACTTTCGTGTCTCTCTTCCCCTCTGTCCGGCGCAGAAGCAGGGATGTCAGCAGGCGGAGGACTTTTGATCCCACCACGCCGCCAATTCTTTTCCCACTATACCTACCGGCGGAGGAAACGGAGAATACACGCAATGCCCCCAGTTTTCGCGTCATGGTAAAATCACTTTGTAAAATTGCATAATTTACATAAAAAATCAAATCGAAAAATTATTTAACATTAATAAAAAGCAACAATAAACACTCCTGAGTAAATTAACAAAAGAGAAATTAATAAAAAAAAATTTTTTTGTTTTATATGTGTTACAAGCATGAAAGTTGCATAGGGAATCACAAAATTGTCACAATCGAATCATAATATATTTGCAATAAAATGAATAATTAACTATAATAATCTTCGTATTCTTTCATTCAGTCTGTCCAGAGCGTGTACATTCTGTCCGCAGTGAGAGAGAAAGGTTGATAGAGAGAAAGAGAGGTAAGTATCGCCTGTCCTTTTAGTTTAGAGTAGGAGCGAAAGAGAGGCGAATATTATTATTATAGGGTCAAAATAAGTGAAACCGACCACTTGAAAAATTTTTATCTCCAATTTTCAAGTTATCTATGATTTTTAGTAGATATATGAGTACACTTTTTCCCCTTAAAATATTTTTCAAAAAAAAAATTTATTTTTGAAGTAATTAGGTATTGAAGTTTTAGGTCATTTTATTTTCATTTTATTATTACTTTGAAACAAATAAAGATAATTAAGTAATTTTTTTTTTAAATTAAAGCTTAAAGTCTATACTTTAAAGATGAAATAAAGCGATTGCTAAAAAATGAAAATTTATAATTGTTATTAACAATTCTTTTAAACAATTACAAATTGAAGAATGTTCTCAATGTTTTTGAAAGATTAAATTACGATATATTGATGCGCAAAACTATAAGGATTCATTTAAAAAAAGGAAAAATGAGTAACCTCCAATATTATAGAAATTGTGTAGATTTTGCTGACAAAATGCAAGCAAAAATTGACTCAAGTTCCTGGAAAAAGATAAAATTGCAAACGAATAAATAAGATCTTCTTTTGTTTTGTTAGAAACTTCACGCTTTCAAGCGGATTTTTAAGATTAAAAATCGATTTTGGCCTGCATTTTGGCAGAGAAATCTACACAATTTCTATAATACTGGAGGTTACTCATTTTTCTTTTTTTTAAATGAATCCTTATAGTTTTGCGCATCAATATATCGTAATTTAATCTTTCAAAAACATTGAGAACATTCTTCAATTTGCAATTGTTTAAAAGAATTGTTAATAACAATTATAAATTTTCATTTTTTAGCAATCGCTTTATTTCATCTTTAAAGTATAGACTTTAAGCTTTAATTTAAAAAAAAATTACTTAATTATCTTTATTTGTTTCAAAGTAATAATAAAATGAAAAATAAAATGACCTAAAACTTCAATAATTAATTACTTCAAAAATAAATTTTTTTTTTGAAAAATATTTTAGGGGGAAAAAGTGTACTCATATATCTACTAAAAATCATAGATAACTATTTCCTTATTGGCTAATTATTTTTCTTTTTTCACTCACAGATAGATTAAGGAGTAAAAGAAAGGCAGATCGAGAACGAGGTATGAGTGAGAGGTATAAATTTTATCGTTGTTCCATAAACCAAATGGACAATTTTTCATCAATTTTTGACTCCTACCCCGCCTCCAGTTGTGAACAATCGCAAATATTTTAAAAAACTAATTCGTATAATTATTTAAGATTCAATTATCTTCGAACAATGGGTAAGGCTTTCTGAAGTGTACCGATGGTTTTTTAAGCCTGTTACGCGCTGTAAAAAAGACATGGAGCGTGCAGTTTCACGGGCGGTTGCACTGCCGCGTTACATGCGTTGAATTGGTTTCAATTTGTTAGTTAATGCTTTATTTATTAAGCATTTGACACATAATTTCGAAAATTTTAATTAAAATTAAATTCAAAATGGCGGATTTTTTATAGTGTCAAGAATACTCTCCTAAAATAATATTGCAAAATTCGAAGTAAAACAAAAATTATACATCCTTATTCTTCGCCATTTCAAAGATGTTTTTGTATGCGGATAAGCAATCGTATGATTTAAATGTTTTCTCATTTGCATTTTTTAAAAAAGACAAACAAAAATGTATTTGGTGTTGCTGATCAAAAATTAGATATCAAATTTTCAAAATTGAAAATGGGGGATCCAACATGGCGGAAAAGAAAATTTTTTTATTTTAATTTTTTTTTCGTTTAATTTTTTTTTTCGTCCACCATATTGTATCCGCCATTTTTAATTTTTAAAAAATTATGTCATATTCGTAATCAGCGACCCCAAAACCCCCCCTAACGATTTTCAAGCAAATCCAATGATTTTAAAAAAAGAATGTCCGCCATATTGGATTCGCTATTTTGAATTTTAAAAATCTGATTTAATATTCGTAATTAGCGACCTCGAAAACCCCCGAGTAACGATTTTCAAGCAAATCCGATGATTTTTTTTTAAAATTTCAAAACTTATGAACAAAAACTTAAAATGCGTTTTTCTCAAAATGTCTTTTTTTGATCTGGAAAGAGTGATATCTCGAGTTCTTCTAAAGCGATTTTAAAAAATCAAACGGCTTTTGATTCAGCGTTATCATGCCTATAAGTGGAACCTCAAAAACTGGAAAATTTCCAACTCTCTTTATTTTATAAGGGAAATTCTGAATAAAAACACCTTCTTTTGCATATTTTAGAGAAAAAGTACTCTAAAAAAAGGGGGGGGGGGAAAGAAAATTCCACTTTTTTGAGGTTCCACACCTAAAGAAATATCTAACGAAGAGAATGTCCTTGTTGCTTAATATAATATTTTTACAAGATTAATGATTAGGTACAATTTTATTGTGTCATTTAAAGAAAAAGAATAGATATTAATCTTATTTAAAATTTTTTGACAGTCTTTATTGTGAAAAAATTGATGCAATATCCAAATTTTCATTTCGACAATTACACAATTACACCTCCATTTTTAAAATAAGGATTTTTTTTGCAAATGACCGACAAAATGGCCCCTTTTCATTTTTTTAAAGAACCAATGAAATCTATCAGTTTAATTATCGATAAATTAATGAAAACCGCAAATTCCTGGTAATGAGAAAATTATGAAAAACATGTTTCCCGACATGAATTTTTAGGGAAATAAGAATTTAATGTAAGTGAAAAAAATTTTAATTTACTTAAAATAAAAAAACCTTTTAATTTTTACAACTCTTTTTAGTTCATTTATTTTATATTTTGACTGACTCGATTATAAGATTGCAAACTTTTTTTTTATATAAAGATACTAGTGCACCAATAGAACCTTTTGCGACAACGTCATCGAATTACGAAAAAAGTAGCTATGGTTCCTCGAAACGTCCAGAAAAGAAGAAAGAAAGTGCAAGAAAACTTGATATCTGCATTGCAAGTCTTAACTACCAAGACAGAAAATCTGGTATTTCAATAATTATAGAAAAAATTACTATTTACATGAAGAGAATAATTTAAGAAGGGAACCAGTCAAATTTTAACTTATTGAAATTATTACTGTTTGCCCCATACGCTCATTTTGAGTATAAATGTTAGTTTAAAAATAAGGTATACTACACATGGTTGTTTTGAAATTCTAAACAACAGTTTTGACAATCTTGCTATTTCGGAGATATTGACATCTGGACGGTTTGTCCCACTCTCCCCAAATATTATAATATTATTTTAATGATTAACCCATTAACGCCTAAAATAAGAAAATTCTTTGCGCAAATTCAACCTATACTTTTATGAATAAAACAGATTATATTTTATACCGCAAGTATATTTCTTATAGGTATTGAGTGTGCTCTTTTCGATTCCGGGGTGAAAAAAAAGAATTTCGTTTAAAACAAAAATTAAATATAGCGGTTTTATCTTTAAAAACAGAAAAGAAATTTCATTTTTTCAAGTTTGGTTATTTTTTTACCCATTTATCCATCCAAATATTTGGATTCAGTAACCTCAAAAACATAAAATATGATATCTGGCATTAAAAGAAATAAAAAAATTTAGCAAAGTTGTGACACGAAAACTTTATTTTGACTACTCTGCTAAGGAGTTAAACGTGCGTGAATAATATTCAATTTTCATCTATAGAGGCACAAAAGTTTTATACTTTTAAAAAAAGTAAATTAGAATGTAAAATTTAAAGATGGCGGACCAAATATGGCTTAAAATATGAAGGGAACTTTGAAAGGGGTGGTGACTATTTTCCAAAATACTAAAATGTAACTAAATTCGCCTAAGTTTTCCTACTCGAAGGCTTTTGGGGTCGCTGATTACTAATTTAATGTTATTTTTAAGAAATTCAAGATAGCGGATTTAATATATAGAACAAAATTTTTTAAAATTTATGCAATAAACCTTAATTTTGTCACTCGGGAATTTTTGTGGTTGCTGATTACGAATTCAATTTTAGTTTCCCATAAATCAAAATGGCGGATCTAATATGGAACAGAATGTTTACTTTATGCAATTAATCTTAATTTTGTCACTCGGTGGTTTTTAGGGTCGCTGATTACGAATGCGATGTTTGTTTTCAAAATTTCAAATGACTAATATAATATGGGAAAGAGAAATTAAAAAAAATTTTCTATACACGCTCGCTGGTCGTGAATCGACGCAAGTGCTAAAATAATTGTCAGTGAGCGCTCCTATGACATTTACAGCTAACTGACTGGTATTAGAACTCTCGAGTAACAAAATTAAGGTCAATTGCATAAATCTAAAAGAAAATTCTGGCATATTGAATTCACCATTTTAAATTTATGAAAACTTACATCAAATTCGTAATCAGCGTCCCTAAAAACCACCGAGTGAAAAAATTAAGGTCCATTGCATAAAGTAAAAATTTGTGTTTCATATTGGATGGGGGGAGGGTCAAAAATTAATAAAAAATTGTCCTCGTGGTTTATGGACGGCCTATACCTCGACTTATATCATGACTATTAATAAATCTCGGTGTCAATGTTTTGACAAAGAAGGAAGAATACTTCAATAAAATAATTCTTCTGATGTATAATTAATATATATAAAGTTTTTTTATCGCTTGACTGAACTAATCAAAACAAAAACCATTATTTTGTAATTTGACTTGCTTGGTACTTTGAAACGTCTGGCAACACAGCATTTCTTTAGTCGTGTTGCAAATGCTTGGTATGACTTGTTTACATTTAGTTTTGAGTAGAAAATTGTGTGCAATGTTTCCAGATGTTCAAACAGCTGTCCAATATACTGTATAAAACATGAAATTTTTTTACAAATTATTTTATTGCAACTCTCACAGGTACATAATGACACTTTTTAAACAGATATTTAACCATTATATATCTGTCTCGTATTAAAAAATGTTTTATTAATTTCTTAATTTAAAGTACTTTGTGGTGAGTAAATATGTTTGAAAATGTACTCAATTCCCACAAAACTCAATGTTAAAAGTTAAAAACAAAGACGCTTATAACTTTTTTCACAAGTCCCCACAGGTCTAAAAAATTTAACTACATTTTTTAAAAACTTTTATCTAACAGTGGTACAAATTTCAACAAATTGGTAATGTTAATTGTATTTGCGAAAAAACCTTTCTATTATCTTGAAAAAATCTGTAATTACCTTAACGTTTTATAATCATTTTACAATATAGCTCAGTGTGTTAAATTTAATTTTTGGTTTTCGTGTTTTATGTTTTTTAATTCTTCAAAAAAAAATTGTAATCTTTTTGCAATATTTTAGAAAAAGAAAAAAACCGGATCATAAGGTCTTACATTTTTATATACACACAATAAAATAAGGTCTTGAGTATCAAAAGACAGAAACAGAAATATCGCGCGCGCTTTAGCGCGCGTAGCTCTGCTAGTTATTTATATTTTACGTCAAGACAAGTTTAGTATAGTCTAAGGTTAGTAAAAACAAAAGACGTGGAAAAAAATAATTTTTGAAATCGATAATAATTTGCTTAAAAAATTAGTTTTTCTTGTGCGTCATGGTGTAATCACAGCGTCATGATCAAATCACTTTTTCATGTAACCCAGGCGGAAAAGTCGGACGAATACCGGATCGTCCAACCGTCTAGAATCCGCGCCGGTTGAATTGGAGAGTCAATGCCAGTGCAGGCAGTCTGTACCGATTCGGATGTTAAATGTTAGCTGGCGCGGTACAAAGTCGAATCTGACTTTCGGTACAGTCTTTCTACTGTCGGCAGTACAGGCGCGGTACAAGATTTGATCCGACCGCCGGATCAAAATTTATACCAACTAGCAACCGGCGTTGCACTGGCATTCGTCCGTCTAACGACCCGAGCGGTACAGGCATTCTACCGACTGAGAACGATATAATTTATTTTATTATTAATATATTAATTAATTTACTTACTTATTTATTGATTTATTTAATATTACTTATTTGTTTATTTATTTATACTAAATCAATAAATAAGTAAATTAAAAATTATTAATTTATTCAATCATTAATAAAAATAAGTTTAGAATATAGTAATTGTTACTAGTTTTTAAATTAGTTTTATTTTCCCACACAGCACATGATATTTCCTAAATATTTCATGAATATTTTACTGAAAGATTGAAATATTTCAGTGCAAGGTTCTTGAAATATTGCTGCAAATTGAAAATGTCCGCCTATGTGAAATATTGATGCGAAAGTTTAGAAAATATTTTATTGAAATATTCCTGCAATATTACACATGACGATTCTGCAATATTCTGAAAATATTTCACAAAATTAAAAAATTTGTTAAACACCTGGAGCGGAACTCTGAATCAGCGCGCACTATAATAGCGCCACTATAATAGTGCTAACTATAATAGCGCTCACTATAATAGTGCCATAGCGCCACTATAATAGTGCTCACTATAATAGCGCCACTATAATAGCGCTCACTATAATAGTGCCATAGGGCTCACTATAATTGCGCCACTATAATAGTGCTCACTATAATAGCGCCACTATAATAGCGCTCACTATAATAGTGCCATAGCGCCACTATAATAGTGCTCACTATAATAGCGCTCACTATAATAGCGCTCACTATAATAGTGCCATAGCGCCACTATAATAGTGCTCACTATAATAGCGCCACTATAATAGTGCTCACTATAATAGCGCCACTATAATAGCGCTCACTATAATAGCGCCACTATAATCGTGCTCACTATAATAGCGCCACTATAATAGCGCCACTATAATAGCGCCACTATAATAGCGCTCACTATAATAGTGCTCACTATAATAGCGCTCACTATAATAGTGCCATAGTGCTCACTATAATAAGACCACTATAATAGCGACCAGTGTGCATAATTTAAGTTGAAAATTTCCAAAATATTTCAATGAAATATTTTCTAAACTTTCGCGTCAATATTTCATATAGGCGGACATTTTCAATTTGCAGCAATATTTCAAGAACCTTGCACTGAAATATTTCAATCTTTCAGTGAAATATTCAGGAAATATTTAGGAAATATCATGTGCTGTGTGGGTTTATATAGGATAATTTTTTTTATAAATTCGCTTTTAAAAATCTTACCACAAATATCTTTTAAAATCTGACAAGTTTTGCTATTTTTATTTTTTATAATAAAAATTAATAATAATAAATTTAATCCATCATGCTTTAAACATGTTTTGTATTAATAATTTTTAAAGAGTCGAAAGTACATTCGTACTGGCATTCTATTGCAAAATGCGTCCGGCTCGGTGCAGGTTTCAACCCGTCAAGCACCCGGCGTTGTACTAGAATTCGTCCATCTTGCAACCAGCGCGGGCCAAATTATATTCTTTATTAAAAATCAAAATAAAAAAAATGTTTAATTAACTATGTAAGGTGAATGTTAATTAATATTTATTATTTCCTTCAAATTAATTACATTCATCGTTTTCTTTTTTTTAAACAGTTATAAAGTATAAACTAATGAAATGCAGTAAGTTACAAATGTTTATTTTGGTTAATTTTGTATTGATTTCGAATAGTTATAAAGTGATGTATTCAACTAATTATTCTTAAATAATAAAATAAAGATAAATATTAAAAACATTGAACATTTAAAAATATAATAAAACTATATTTATTTGCATAATATAAATAAAATGCTAAAATATTGAAAAATATTTTAGTAAAAATTATTATTCACTTTATATATAAGTTGTTGTTTAGCGGTATTGTATATTGGCGTTGTTATGCTCACATCCGCAAGCGAACGAATAGCGTAGTGGTTAGCGTATTAGACTTCGGTGCGTAGATTAGGATAGGCTTGGGCATCGTATCCCACTGCGAGCGTTTAGAATTTTAATGTATAAAAAAATGTTAAATGTGTAAAGAATGCTTCAAATGATCTATAAATAAATGTTAAGGGGTTACACCACTTTGAAATTTTCAAAAAATTGAAAAAAAATTTTTTTGCTTAAAATACTCTTTATGGACATCAAAATGATATGTCATTAGTTATCGATATCTCAAGTAAAAAGACAATTTTCGAACTGTTCAAGCAGGGTCGCGCGCTAACGTTTACATTGTAATGAAAACTTTAAACTCGTTTTTATCAAAACTGTATTTTAAAAATCGGTGGACACTCTACATGCCACAAATTTCAATCGATCCTCTTAGTTCTTTTTTTATTTTGTTTGTGATATAATTATCTAGCGAAATACGTACAGATTTTTCGAAATATTAATATTTTAATTTTCTAGACAACTTTAAATAATGAAATTTAGGCAAAAATACGGTGTTGGAATATTTTATATTCGCGCCTAATATCTCGCTTGACTCTAACAGTAGTTGATTCTACGTCACTGCATGGACTTGTCGCGCGAAAGACACTGTGATACAGTGTATGCTCAGGACTATAAAAAGTGTTCTAATGATTGGAAACGAAGTGTTTAAAAAGACAGAAAGGGTTTTTCAAGAAGGTCCTTTAAAGAAGAAAATATGTTTCCGAACGAATGATATTTGCTACGGCGCGGCACGAAACGACTGTGGCTAAAGCATTTTGTATACGAAGGAGAATGAAAATTCCAGAAAATTTAACTAATTTCTTCGACGACTGCATGCATTACATTATTTTGAAATGTTTAAACAGATCTGTTATTGAACGATTATTGGATATGAAAAAATGACAGTATTTTTATTTTCAGAAATAAATAAATATGAACGTTTTGATGTCGAATTATTATTTATACAGGAAATGACTGTTTTAATATTAGAATTAATATATGGTTAAACTCTGGTTAATGACTGTTTTAATGAGGAATGTTTTGTGGATAAGTCAAATGACAATTCTAACCTCAAATTAAACGATATGTGAAAAAGTTTATTTTTAACAATTGCAAGAGTTAACCTAAAAAAAAATTTTAACCTAATAGTAATATTTTAATTACTATTAATTTTATTTTCAAATATCTGTTTAATTCTAATTTTGGCCACTTTTAAACTATTTAACGAATGCTATAATAAATATAGTTCATTTACGACTGTTTAAGAATTTAATAACCAGTTAATTATTTATAATAAAATTTTTGAAAATATAAAATGTATCGATACATCAACATCTAAACATAAAATCTGTGGAAGAAAGGCATAACAGCATAACTGACATTTTTATCAAATTTGAGATAACATCAGATTTGTATATATTTAATATTGCTCTTCAAAGTTCAATAGCTGAAAAATCATTAAAATGGTTATTAATGTAGAAAATAATGGAAAACATAATCGCATAATTGCGTTTTTGACAAAAGGAGACCAGCATAATAACATAACTGCATTCAGCTTAAAAAACAATTGACATAATTAAAAATGAAAATAGCCTTTATGAATAAAAACAATAAGAATTTTGTAATAAAATGTTTTTAGTAAAATACATTTTTCGTACTTTAAATTAAATATATTTATTTTAATAAAACTGGAACAACTTTTTTATAGCATAAATTGTGCATTTAATTATGTACTAATTTTTAAGGGTATTTCTATTCTAAAAAATTTTGGAAAGTATTTCAAAAAATAAATTGAAAAATTCTTCAAGTTGAACAGTAAAGTAAATTTTTTCTTCGTTTCAATAAATTAAAAACATTTTATAAAAAAATATATTTTATAACTAAATAAACTCTTATAATTTTTTCTAACGAATTAATAGTTTAATTTGTCTTTGTATGAAAAATTTTTTTATTATGACAAATCAAACCAAAATAAATTGTGACATTAAAAGTGTCTGAAGTTGGACTCATATACAATCTGAACTTGCATAACCGCATAAGTGCAATAAAACTCATGATTCCGATGAAAAATTATCAAAATTTATATCAAATCGTGTGTTTAATTAAATGTTATAAAAGAATTTTGAAAATATATTAAATAATAATACTAAATGCAAAAGACCGAACAAATCTGTTGATTTTCTGAATTGACAGAAGTGAGAGAACATTAAAATTAATTTATCTCGAAATCATGACAAATGCAGTTATGCTGTTATGCCTTTCTTTCACAGAAATATAGTGCACAATTAATTTTGAGATCAAATAATATGCATGTTTACAAAACGATGTTTTAGTTAGAAAATATTACGACTGTTCGACTGTGTTAAAAATTCTTGTGTGTAGAAAAGAATTAAAATAAGACAGAATACACATTTAACGACTATACATTTTGATGAATGTATGTTTCTAAATTCTATTAATTTTTTTATAACTATATAGTTTATCAAAAAGTACTTTCTAAATAAATATTTAAGTATTTATTTAATTTATTATTTGACGTCGTTAAAAATAAAACGCTACAACGAACGAAGGACCAGATTCAAACTAGAGGTTATTTTTTAACGAAACGTTTTGTTTTCTTCAGAATGACATTATTTAATGACGATGTGTTATAAACTGTTTATATTTCATTTATAAAATTTTAAGACACATGAAACCGTTTTTCTGGGTTGTTTCTTCTTGGACGGAGTTGTGTTTATTCCCGATAAACTGAAACAACTAGGTTTGTTTTTCGTAACAACGAGGGTTGGAAAAACGAATCAGTTCCAAATCATTTTAGCATGTGTTCTGTTTTAATGGTTTAGGAGCAGACAATCTTGAAGCACGAAAAATATTTAATGACAGTTTTTCTAGTTTTTGACAAACAACGAATGTTTATTTTAAAATATAACTAAAAATTTGTTTTTAAGGTACCATTCATTTGAACAGCGAATTGGACATTACAAAACGAATAGATAAGTGTGGAAAAAGGGTCAAATCCAGTTGGCGGCGTCGTCCAATAGCGTTGGGAATTTAAAACCCAGTAGATCTTACCACAAATAATAAGTCTGAATATGCGAGAAGGTTGACAGAAAATTTATTTTCTGATTCAATCAAGGAAACAAATTGTTTCGATAATTCAGAATTTTATAAATGACTTTATAATTTCTACAGGTGATAAACGATTGGTAAACGAATAAAAAACGTATTGTTTACGACAGTATGAATAACGACTGTGTATACGATTTATTAATATCTAACGACTGTACGAGGGGTTGTCGACAACATAAATTTAAATGACTGTTTTATATAAACTTTTTAATTTGTCTGGTAAATGTGTCACCAGAAGAAAGTAGAGGTCCTAGAAGCAGCTACTACGAAGAAAATTGATTAACGAAATGATTGATATTTTGATCGCTTAGAACGAAACTGAGACAATTAGTAACGACTGTTATTCATAGACAACACTGTCAAAGACGGTTATAACAATAAATTATAAAACGACATGTGTTATAACGACAGTAGAGATGATTGTTAATTAAATAATAATAATAATTAATAATTTTTATAAATTAAACAATGTCATACAATAGGAAGACAGTAAATACGAAAGTTAATGTGGAGACAGTAAATAAAAAAGAAAATTAAAAAAACAAATGTTCATAATTTAAATGATATGCAATATAAATTTATTTAAAAAAAAGAAAGTATTGTTAATAAAAACGATGGTGATCACGATAAGTTGAAAGACAGTATTGACGATCAATCAGAGACGAAAAAGACGGTAAATCAGGCAATAACGAAAGGATATTTGTTAATTTTTAATCATAAATGTCAGTTTGAATATAAACGATAGTGCTGACTCAAATTGACTAAATCTTACCCCCTTTTTATATGACCTTGACGATGCATAACAAATATAAAACTACAGATTCAGCAACGAATTAACGATGATGAATAGCTAAAGTGACTTAGAATTATAGATAAATCTATTTGTTCAGTACTCTAAGATAATGACTGTTCCTATAATTCAGACGAAATTTAAAAAATAAATTTTAAAAAAGTACATAAATAAACGAATTGTTAACGAAAAATTAAACGACAATTACTAATAATAACTTTAAACCAAATGACTGATCTTTCCATGAATTCGCTTCAGAGAAAACTTAAAATAAATTTTTATTAGCGAATTAGTAACGACAGTATAGTATTAATTATTTAATAATTTATAATGGTTTTAATAAATTATAATAATTTTATAATTTAATAATTACTTTAATTGTTAACAAATAAATAATTGAACTTCAAATTAATCTACAACCTTTTGTGTATTTTTATTGAGGCATATAAAATTTATAATAACAATTACCTTCTTATAAAATATATTGAATATAATGCAATAATATGAAGAGATTGAATGAATACGTATTTCAAATACGTTAGTAAAATATATATATATATATATGTATAATTCAATATGTTTAAAAGAAATACACACCTAAATATTATAGATAATTTAGGTATATTAAGAAGTTACGGACGTAACACCTCCCCTCTCAGATTGAGCATGGGTGAGAAACGAAACATGCTCAAACTTATTCAAAAAAGTATATTATAAAGGAAATGTTATGACCGTTTATACATGCATTCTATCCATTCTTTATATTCTTTGCATAATATTTGGAAAAAATTATTTTCATTCAAACTTATCTTATTTCTCTCTATTCTTTATAAAATGCAAATTATAAATTTTTTATAGTCTGCTTTGAAATTACATTAAAAAAAAAATATTTTTACAAATTGGTTCCCTCACAGCACCGGGATATTCAAGATATCCCAGAGACGTCCTGGGGATATCGATTTGTTTTCGGAAGTTTGGATATCTCTGGGATATCCTAGGGACGTCCATGGATATCCAGAGGATATTCCAGGGATATCCAAACTTCCGAAAACAAATCGATATCCCCAGGACGTCTCTGGAATATCCTGAATATCCCGATGCTGTGAGGGTTTTGAAACTTGAGTCTTGCATGATTTAAAACTATGTCAAAATTTTTGCTCTAAAATAAAAAAAATTGTTTATGATTGAAATTCATTGCAGATTTAAATATTTTTAAATATTTTATTATTTATTATATATTTTTAAAATCATTTAACCTTTATAAGCAAAAATTTTCTACTTTTACAAACAGAAAATATTTAATGACACATTTTATTTTTTTGATATGACAATTTTTAAATGTTTATTTCTTAATTTCCGTCGCTTTTAGTTATTTCATTTATGCGATTCTCTTTCGTTCTCAAGTTACATTTAGACATAAATCATTAAGTGTTTGAGAAGGAAGGAAATTTTGTTTTTTTTCGAGCTTCAGATATTTAAGACGTTTGTTAAACACTGTGGTTGTAATACTTGTTTCTATTTAAATAGCTTTTTTCTTGATAATACTCTTCAGTCAATAATAGGGTAAAATTTTGAAGTAACCTTGTTTTGTTATTATAAATTTGAACAATACCATTTTTAATTCTTCTTTAATAAAATTATATTAAATAAGGTATAGAGTTTATTTTAATGTGTTAAAAAGAAGAGTTTTAATTTCTTTTAGTGCAAAACAAGTATGTAGAATAGTGTTTAATATTTAAGATTAAATCATTACAAAATCAAAAATTTATAAAATATTATAAAAACTTAATTTAAACTTGGGAATATTTAAAAAAAATATTTCTTCAAATTAGATTATTGTTATAGTGAAAAAAAAATTAAACATTTGCTTATCATTTATAAAACTTTAGTTTAATAAAAACAAATTAATTTCTTTTTCTTTTGAAGTCGCTTCCTAAAACATAAAACTATATATTATAAAAATATTTTATTACTCTTGTTTAATTCGCGAAAGTTTCAGTCTGTTCGTATGTACTATTTTTTGTTTATTTTTTACTTGTATTTTAACGTTTCCTTTATCTATGATTTCTAGTATTTTGTGTGGACCTGTGT
The DNA here is from genome assembly GCF_015476425.1 of Leptopilina heterotoma. Taxonomy (NCBI): domain Eukaryota; kingdom Metazoa; phylum Arthropoda; class Insecta; order Hymenoptera; family Figitidae; genus Leptopilina; species Leptopilina heterotoma. Next base: position 3,873,550 of record NW_025110986.1, read on the forward strand.
ATTGATTAGCAAATTTATGAATTTTTCTCCATGTAATAGAAATACTTCATCTTCGAGTTTAAGATTTTGTGGATTACAATTTTTGTCATAATAAAATTTTGACTTTTCTTTTGCTAAAATTAAATTTTCTATAGCGATGTTTCTCATTTCATGAAGTCTTGTTATTAAATTTGTTAAATATTGATCATATGTTTCTAATTTTTCGTGTTCAAGTGGCGGATCGCTTGATGGTAATCGTGCCAATTTCCCAATAATTAACTCGTACGGAGTACACTTTGTACCTTCATGAATGCTTGTATTATATGAAAACATGGCTAATTCTAACCAATCATCCCATTCTTCGTTTTTATTAATAAATTGTTTTAAATATTCTCCTAAAACATGGTGAGATCTTTCGATTGATCCGTTTGACTGGGGATGAAAAGCAGTTGTTTTAAATTGACGTATTCTAAATCTTTTTGCTAATCTTCTCATTAAATTGCTTAAAAAGTCTGTTCCCTGATCTGTTAACACTCCTTTAGGTGATCCAAAAATACAAATAAATTTTTTAATAAATGCATCAGCTATTGTACTAGCTTGATGATTTGGAAGTTCGATTGCTAAAGAATATTTAGTAAGATTATCTTGTATTGTTAGTATATATTCACTTCCGTTTTTAGTTTTTGGTAATGGGCCAACAATGTCCATTGCAATTTTTTCAAATGCTGTACCTGGTGTGTCTGTTATAATCATTGGGTCTTTTGTTTTAACTCTAACTAATTTCTTTAATTGGCATTGGAGACAACTTTGAATATATTTTTGAATATTATTTTTCATGTTTTCCCAATAATAATTTTGACGTATTCTTCCATATGTTTTCGTTACACCTTTATGTCCTCCAAATAAGCTTGAATGAGCTTCTTCAATTAACTGCATATATTATTCTTTAGTAGGATATTTTGTATATCCATTACATACAACAACTTTTACAAATGAATTTTATCATTGATAGGATTTCGTCCCAAGTTACATTGTTTATTTGGGCTGTTTTTGCAATACTGATACTTTTCAATTTTAATTCTTCACATAAGTTTTTCATTGAAATAATTGTAGATTTAATTCTTTTTATTGTATCAGATAAATTTTCTTTCATTTCACTTTCTATAGGGAGAGCGATATGGTAATATATACCTCTCTTTATTTTTTCTGCTAAACCTAATTGAAGTTTACCAAAATTTGGCAATTTTTCGCGTTTGGCTAATGATCTGGAGCCATTATCTCGAGGATCTCCCTCAACTTAAAGAAAATAGGTTAGATTGCACAGGCCAACAAAATTTGATTTAATTTACTTTCCAAGAATCAGACAATACTTTTCCGAAGGATTTCGACGTGCTGAATCCGAATCTGGCCTCAAAATAGACCCATCACGTCAGCTTTTCGAGATATTTTAACCTAAAAGTGCAAAAAACCTGTTTTTAGTTATATTTGATGTCATGTAACATCAAGTGATAATTTTTTATTTAAAAAGTCAATATTGCGTCTAAAAGTGCTACTCTTCCCCTTTAATATCCATTTTGAAAATTTAAAAAATCTTCATTTGTCTCTGAGTAATCGTTCATTGAATTTTTTGAGTTTGGCGAATTCTTCGAAAACTAAGTAGAAACAGACAAAACTTCGATAATAAAGCAGATTTTAACTACAAACATCTAAATTTTAAATAGTTCTAAGGATTTTCGATATAACTGAATACAAATTCGATATCAGATTAACAGAATTCAAAATGGCATATTTGAGGAAAATACAATCAATTTGAAATAAATCGTCTGCCATATTGTATACGCCATTTTGAATTTTGTGAATCTAATATCGAATTCGTATTCAGTTATATCGAAAATCCTCAGAACTATTTAAAATTTAGATGTTTGTAGTTAAAATCTGCTTTATTATCGAAGTTTTGTCTGTTTCTACTTAGTTTTCGAAGAATTCGCCAAACTCAAAAAATTCAATGAACGATTACTCAGAGACAAATGAAGATTTATAAAATTTTCAAAATGGATATTAAAGGGGAAGAGTAGCACTTTTAGACGCAATATTGACTTTTTAAATGAAAGAATTATCTCTTGATGTTACATGACATCAAATATGACTAAAAACAGGTTTTTTGCACTTTTAGGTTAAAATATCTCGAAAACCTGACGTGATGGGTCTATTTTAAGGCCGAATTCGGATTTAGCGCGTCGAAAACCTTCGGAAAAGTATTATCTGATTCTTGGAAAGTAAATCTTGTCGGCCTGTGTTGTCTCTTCGCATTGGTAATTGGTCTCTACAGTCGATAATATATTTTTCTTGATTATTATTTAAATTTTCAGTTTTCATTTTCCACTAAGTTATCTTCTTCATCAGATGATTCTTCAGAGTTCGAATTTTCGTAGCCTTGGTCAATTTCTTCGTGTTTCTTCAATTTTGATTTTTCTTAAATATACTCAGGATCTGACTCAATTTCGTCAGGAATAACTTCATTATAGAATTTTTCTTTTCTCTTATTATTTGTATTGCATACCTTTTTCGGTCTTCCCCTTCTCTTCTTGGAAAAGGAGGTATTCAAACGTGTGCTATGTTTTTCGGTCTTCCTCGTTTCTTTGTTTTGTGTGCTTTTATTTCTTCATTTTCAATTTCTTCGATTTCTTCATTTTTCTTTTCTTGTATATTCTTTTTTTGATTATCATTTTCTTGTATTTTCCTTTGATTTCTTGTTATGACATTACAAGTTTCTTTACTGGTACAATAATTTCTTTCAATAGATGGGAGATTTTTCCTTATCTCCGAATTCATGTAGGATTCATTGTTCTTTAATATTTTTTCAATAAATGGGAGACTTTTTCTTATCTCCAAATTTGTGTAGCATTCATTAATTATTTTTTCAATATGTGGGAGACTTTTTCTTATCTCCAAATTCAAATAGGATTCATTGTCCTTAAATATTCTTTCAATAGATTGGAGACTTTTCCTTATCTCCAAATTCATGTAGGATTCATTGTCCTCAAATAATTTTTTAATAGATCGAAGAATTCTTAATATTTCTGAGTTTTCATAGGATTCATTGTCCTTAAATATTTTTTCCATATCATGGAGATTTCTTATTATCTCCGAATTCAAGTAGTATTTAGTTTTATTTGCTACACAATGTATATATTTTTCAATTTTTTCTTGCACACAATTTTCTTGTATTTACTGAGTTTCTTCCATTTCTTCTTCTTTTATTCCTTGTACTTTTTCTTCAATAATATCTTCAACTGGATTTCTGGATAAGGCATCAGCATTGACATTTGTTTTGCCTGCCTTGTAGACTACATTAAAATCAGATTCCGCTAGTTTTAGCTTCCATCTTGTTACTCTGGAGCAGGGATCTTTAGAATTTTGAAACCAAACTAATGGTTTGTGATCCGTAACTAGCGTAAATTTTCTACCATAAAGGTATGGTCGAAAATGTTGCACACTATATATGGTGGCCAATGCTTCCTTTTCATACGTGTCGTATTTTCTTTCGCATTCATTTAAAGTTCTTGACGTATAGGCGACTGGTTAGTCTTTTCCAATCACTCCTTGCGATAAAATCCCTCCTATTGCGAAACCTGAAGCGTCTGTTGTCAGTATAAATGGTTGCGAAAAGTCGGGTCTTCTCAGAAGTGGTTCTTCACATAGTTTACTTTTCAACGTATCAAAAGCTGTCTGTTGTTTATCAGTCCAAAGGAAAGGAATATCTTTTCTTAAAAGTTGATTTAAAGGATTAGCGATTTTCGAAAATCCGTCTATAAATTTTCGATAGTAACCTGCCAATCCTAAAAATTGTTTTATATTTCTTACATTTTTTGGTTTTGGAAATTTCTTTCCCGCTTCTACTTTTTTCGGGTCGGGTCTTACCCCGTTTTTATCTATTATGTGTCCTAAGTATCCTACCTCTAATCTCAAAAATTCACATTTGTCTGGCTGCAATTTTAAATTAGCAAAACGTAATCGTTCCATAAGTTTAAAAAATTTTTCTTCATGTTCCTCCAAGGTGTCTGCATAAATCACAATATCATCTAACAAGTAACACTACCCAAGTGTCATACGCAGATTTTTTTGAAACTTGGTTTTACTACTAAAACATCGAAAAATATTTGACACGTATTTCTTTATATCGGCCCGTTTTGAGTTTTAAGGGTAGAAAACACCCTTTTAATTTTTAAGGGATGAAATCAGTATCTCAGAAAAAACTCTTTAGATTTCAATGAAACTTGTTACTCGGGGGTTTTCGGGGTCGCTGATTACAAAAATGAAGTCAGATTTTTAAAATTCAAAATGGCAGATCCAATATGGCGGTCATTAAAGTTAAAAATCAATCAGATTTGCTTAAAAATCACCACTTAGGGGTTTTTAAGGTCACTGATTACAAAAATGAAGTCAGATTTTTATAATTCAAAATGGCAGATCCAATATGGCGGCCATTAAAATTAAAAATCAATAAGATTTGCTTGAAAATCACCACTTGGGGTTTTTCGAGGTCGCTGATTACGAAAATGAAGTCAGATTATCAAAATTAATGATAGTAGAATGGTAGTTAAACTTCGTTAGTAATTTAAAAAAAGTGCTGAATGAATAATTATGAAATTGACATGAATGAAAGTTCCATAAATATCTTGGAGTTATATTCTATCATCAATTGTCAATACCTACTAACAGTTATGCAGTTCCCCATAAGGGCTAATTTTAATTTTTCCTAAATTCTCGCGGGTCATCCGGACACCCTTAAGTACAAAAATTTCAATCTGCCCTTTTAGGAGTTTCACAGCATCTTTCTGTATACAAATTTTACGAGAATTCCCCTAACCGTAAAAAAGGGAAATTCGGCCATGTCAAAATGGCGCCCAACGTGGGGCAAGAATTAAGAAAGTTACTTTTACCCACCCTGTTTGTCTCAAATGCTCTTCTTTAAAGAAATTAATTTTTCTTTTCTCAAATGCTCTTCAGTAAGAAAAATAATTTTTCCTTTTTCAAAACCGCCCTCTGTGACTTCCAATTATTTTTTAAAAAAAATATTTTCTTTCCCCTGTGGAAAAAATTTCTTAGTCACCCTCTCCTGTGGGACTTAGCTTAAAATAAAATGCCAACTACCCCCTGTGGTACGTAAAACATTCTAAGTCACCCTCCCCTGTGTGACTCAGCTCAAAATAAAAATTCCAACCACACCCTGTGGTGTACATTGTGAAAAAATTTTTTCTATTCTCCACCCTGTGGAGCTTTTTTTCTTTTAAACCTTTAATGGTCCAGACCAAATAAATCTGGTGGCGTCCTCCTTTAACAATTTTTCGTTTTAAAGGTGAAAAATAATGCCTGGTGAACGAACACCTCCTAATAATACCTCAATTTCAAATTCTCTTCTTGATCAATCCGATTTTGCGGGATTTGTAAATACCCCCCCCTCCTCATTTTACGATGTCTCGATGAACGTAAGAACTGACACCAGGCCCGTCCGGAACTCAGCCTCCTGGATACCCTCCACCTGCAGCTGAGAGAACTTCACCGCCAGCATACAATGATCTCATCCCTGGATTCTCAAGACATACATCAGGCAGTCTTCGAAATCAACTTCCCTTGGGTGGGACTTCACATTCGGTAAACCCGTGATTGCCCCAAACGAGCTTCCCCTAAACAGCAGACTTCGTCCGACCAACAGGGAAACTAGCAAAAAAGGGCAGCTCGAGACTCTGCTGTCCACCTATTAGTTTATCTGATTTTTGATTTGGCCTCTACCGACTTACCTCTCTTTCCCTTACGGTTAAATAAATTAACCAGTTACCGTGAGAGTGGAATAAGTAAAAAGTAGTTGCCCTAAATATTCTCGGGTAATCTAGATTACAAATTCTAAAGAAGAGATGTTTCTAATCTCGGAATAAATTTCCAATCTCATGGATAGAAGAGCACCAAGTAGTCTACGACCGATCCCGCCGATGTAACCATATTGGAAAACAAAACCGAGGTACCAATTATTTCGGAAATCACACTCCCTCCTTTTCGGTAGAGAATCTAGATTCTAGTTTATTAAGACGGTATCTGACATTCCGACAGATTACTGAACATTAATTTTAAATGTTTCGTTTCGATTTCGGGAAACCGTTAACCCTGTGGGTCCCCTGACTCAAACCAATTGTATAGTCCACGAAATCAAATTATTACTTCATAAGCCGTTTAACATTCGTTCTTACTACTGCTGTGAAGAAAATAAATTCAGCTACCGGTCTCACACCCAGTGAGATTCTCTTGGGACACAATTTAAATAGACCTGGTGATTGGACACTCAACCTCTCAACTTATCAACATCCAAAGGACAGAGTTGTTCAAGCCAGAGAAAATCACAGTAAAATATCTGAGTGCCGCCACGACTCCGACGGATATTTCTGCCTATAAACCGGGTGATCTCGTATATTTGAGAAACTTTCAGATATCAGACGCTTCGAAGCAGTTCAACGCCTCATTGACTCCATTAAGAAGAGGACCTTACCCTACTATACGTCATCCACAAGGGCAACTGTATGAACTAAACCTTTTCAGTCGAACAACAAAAGCTCACGCGTCAAAATTATGGCCAGCGAGACCCCGGACAGTCACTCTTACCGATCAGGAGATCAGCAACAATTGCCCCCGCTCTCCAACAATTAGTAGTTGTCGAGAACGACCTAAGAGTGGGCCTCCTTTAAATCCCATAGTGACCCACATCTATCCTGCAGCGCCTCTGATTCGCCGACGAGGATGACTGAGGAAAAAGATAGTGACCACTCCAGAGGATCCAGTTCGTGTCCCTCCGATTTCGCCGAAGAGGTAGACCACAAAAACCCCGTTGAACCAGACGGTCAACACTATAACAGTTTATTTCACCCCCGATCCGCCGAAGAGAATGCCCAAGGAAAAAGCGGTAATCGGTCCAGTGAATCAGTCTAGTAATCCTCCGATTCGCCGACGAGGAAGACCTAGAGAAAATTCTACTGTAACGACATAGAGGGAAGACCTCCTCACCACTCCTGGTTGAGTAGAGGCGACCGAAGTGAATGGTCCAAGTCCGTCGAGGGAAGTCCTCCTCACCGCTCCAGGTTGAGTAGAGGCGACCGATATGAATGGTCCCAGCTCATCGACGTGTCATACATTATAAATAACATTAGTTTTAAATCTTCGGTTGTACCGCTCCATCTTTCTGAATCGATCAACCCTGTGGTTTGACGTGAGGGATTTTTCCTCACTTTTAATTTTTTGCTCGATCCGGAAAAATGAGCGACCTTACGGTATTTTCACCGTAGGTAGCGCCTGTTCTCGGCCACATACCGGTAAAGCAACGCATATTTCAATATCTAATTACATGAAGTGCTGTGTGGTGCGCGTAAACGTTTCGTGCGAATATGACTTCGCTCAGCGAATAGATATAAGCGGATCACCGAATAATGTACTTCGACAACCGTATCCGACTTCTCATTGCCTGGAGGAGGAGGTATCGGTTTGAGCCAAGATTAATAAAAGCTAACTTGAATTTCACGCAAGTCTGCTTAATTTTTCTCCTTACACCCATTTCCCATCTTTCCATACTACGAGCCTCGACCAGCAGCCAGAAGGAGAAAGAAGGAAGGAGAGAAGGAAGAAAGCTATTCTCGAGCCGCCCTGGGTCCCCCACCGCCTGCCTGCCAATTCTCTTCTAACCACGATGTCAGCTGAAAGGCCCCCATCGTCCGCCTCACTACCACGTACCCCCCCCCCCCCCCGCTCAACGACGATACCCCAGCATTGAAGGTTGCGTTGGTTCCCCGTGCAGTTCCCCATAAGGGTTAATTTTAATTTTTCCTAAATTCTCGCGGGTCAACCGGACACCCTTCAGTACAAAAATTTCAATCTGCCCTTTTAAGAGTTTCACAGTATCTTTCTGTGAACAAATTTGACGAGAATTCCCCTAACCGTAAAAAAGGGAAATTCGCCTATGTCAGCCTTACCTAAACGCTAAAATTCTACAGCATTTTTTATTTAATATCTACGACAATTTTCAATTTATTACATCAATTTTAAAACATTCTCAATTAATATCAATTTCAGAATCAGGAATGATTGTAGCGGGAGACACACTTCTATTATTGTAGCATTAAATATCATACAGATTAATTATTGCTATTTTTGTATTTATGGATTTCTCAATTAAATTATTGATACTTTGCAGAAGATTTTCTATTATTTGTGCTGAATGAATCAATATTATATTATAGTCTCTTAAAACTGTTTGTAATAATCGTGAACATTTTAAACTTATAGAGATTTTTCTAAACACTGACCAAAGACCAAATTCTTTAATCGATGAGAAAAGCAAAGTAGCAAACTTGTGCAGTATAATTTCAACCAAAAGAAAAGAAAAGATAAACTTCAACTTTTGTCAGTAATTAAAGAATAAAGTAAGTGACATCAAAATAGTAATCAGCGACCTCGAAAACCCCCAAGTGGTGATTTTCAAGCAAATCTAATTGATTTTTAATTTTAATGGCCACCATATTGGATCCGCCAAATTGAATTTTAAAAATCTGACTTCATTTTTGTAATCAGTGACCTCGAAAACCCCCAAGTGGTGATTTTTAAGCAAATCTGATTAATTTTTAACTTTAATGGCCGCCATATTTGATCCGCCATTTTGAATTTTAAAAATCTGACTTCATTTTTGTAATCAGCGACCCCGAAAACCCCCGAGTAACAAGTTTCATTGAAATCTAAAGAGTTTTTTCTGAGATACTGATTTCATCCCTTAAAAATTAAAAGGGTGTTTTCTACCCTTAAAACTCAAAACGGGCCGATATAAAGAAATACACGTCAAATATTTTTCGATGTTTTAGTAGTAAAACCAAGTTTGAAAAAAATCGGCGTATGACACTTGGGTAGTGTTACTTGTGAGTCTGTATACAGTGATCGCGTACGCTAGACATGTCTCAGGCTGGGTCTATATGTAAAGTCGAAATCATGCATGGCTTACTTTTATTGTCCTTTTCTAACACACGTATTGTCAAGGCAACATATGTAGCAGTAAAGACAAAACATATAGACCATATATTATTTCGACTGTACATACTTTAAGACCAACGCATAACAGCTTCGCGAACGCAAAGCTTGAGTTGGAAAAGGACACAGATATACATATTTATGACCTTTTCTATATCATGCATCTTCATCGCTATATTGTCAAGTGAACCAAGTGAACCTACTATCTCTCAGGGAGCATTTACACCTTCGGTAAAAATCTCCAAAACGGAAAATTTTTCATTGGAGTAAGAGAGACAGACTGTGTATCTGACTCTCTTACTCCAATGCAAATTTTCCTTTCTGGACAAATTTTACAGAAGGTGTAAACGCTTTATCATCAACTTCGCGAATGAGCTTTCCTTCGTTATTGTGTGGTGGCCTTTATGTTTTGTCTGTCACTGTGTATAAAGCCTTAATCGGTTTTTCGGGTTAGGATAGTGAATCAGACGTGAGTCTTGTAGGTCTTGTATTAATAAATAAACCATGCAACAAAAGAAAAGCAACTTTTTCGTTGTCGGTTGCAATGGCAAAATAAATGATAATCAACTGATGCTGACTATTTAAAAACATGGTGAAAATTTTATCCTGTTGTAAAGATGATTTCAAGGTAGGAGAATAACATTTATTACAATCTATTTTCCAATTGGGTCATTTCGCAGGAGAGTTAAGGTTCATGTCTCAGATTTTTTTTATATTTTGCTTATTAATAGTATTTTGGGTCCTAAACAACTAGATATACCAAATTTTAATTAAATATTTTTATTATTTTTCAAGATATTTGCATTGCAAATTTCTTAAAATGTTTTTTTCATTTTATTATAACACACTTATTTTTAAAAATTTATTAAATTTGTTAAGAACATTTTTTACGTAAAAACCATTGAAGTTTAGTAAAAAAAATTGAAAATTAAAAAATATCAATTTTTTTAATTATTTATTTATAAAATTATATTTATTTTTAATGTTTAAGCATGAGCCCTATCAGATTTTGTTTAAAAAAAATCTTATTTCAAAGTTTAAGATCTCATTAAAAAACCGTGAAATTTTTAGAATGGCATCTGCCTTTGTTTTTTAGTAATAAATTGTCAAAGTTTTAATTGCACTATCGCGCGCCGGCTCACAGTTGGATTTTTTTACAATTTACTGTTCAAAAATGACTACAGCCTACAATTTTTAACCAATTTGAGTGTTTTTTTGTTTTAAATTAAAGGGAACATCCTGGGAGGCCGATTTTTTAAATATTAATTGTTTATAATTTTTTATTTTAAAAAAATTAATACAATTTTTTTAAAAAGGACGTTTATTTTCTTATTCCGTTACTGCACATGATCTAAATAAATTCAAAATAATCCAATATATCCACCAGACAATTAAAAAAAAAAAATAATTTATTTAAATTGTTATGAACAATATTAATTAACAAATAGTTAACTTTGATTCCTCTTCAATAAAAAATGTTTTTTTTCACATTTACTTTTATATTTAGGTTCATTTAAAGAATATATGTCCTCTCCTGGTTTAAATAAGTTATTTTTTAAACAAGTAGGACATGTATTCTTGAAATAAAATTAAATCAAAAAGAAAATGTGGAAAAAAACCTTTTTTAGTGAAGAGGAATCAAAGTTATCTATTTGTTTAATTATATTGTTTATAACAATTTAAATAAGTTATGTTTTGAACGAGGAGGACATATATTCATTAAATGATCCTAAATATAAAAGTAAATGTTAAAAAAAACATTTTTTAGTGAACAGGAATCAAAGTTAACTTTTTGTTAATTAATATTGTTCATAACAATTTAAATAAATTATTTTGTTTTATTAATTGTCTGGTGGATATATTGGATTATTTTGAACTTATTTAGATCATGTGCAGTAACGGAATAAGAAAATAAACGTCCTTTTTAAAAAAATTGTATTAATTTTTTTAAAATAAAAAATTATAAACAATTAATATTTAAAAAATCGTCCTCCCAGGATGTCCCCTTTAATTTAGAACAAAAAACACTCAAATCGGTTAAAAATTGTAGGCTGTAGTCTTTTTTGAACAGTAAATTGTAAAAAAATCCAACTGTGAGCCGGCGCGCGATAGTGCAATTAAAACTTTGACAATTTATTACTAAAAAACAAGGACAGATGCCATTCTAAAAATTTCACGGTTTTTTAATGAGATCTTAAACTTTGAAATAAGATTTTGTTTAAACAAAATCTGATAGGGCTCATGCTTAAACATTAAAAATAAATATAATTTTATAAATAAATAATTAAAAAAATTGATATTTTTTAATTTTCAATTTTTTTTACTAAACTTCAATGGTTTTTACGTAAAAAAGGTTCTTAACAAATTTAATAAATTTTTAAAAATAAGTGAGTTATAATAAAATGAAAAAAACATGTCAAGAAATTTGCAATGCAAATATCTTGAAAAATAATAAAAATATTTAATTAAAATTTGGTATAGTTGTTTAGGACCCAAAATACTATTAATAAGCAAAATATAAAAAAAATCTGAGACATGAACCTTAACTCTTCTGCGAAATGACCCATTTGTAAGGTACAATCGCTTAATTAATGTAACATATTTTCGTATTTGTTTCAATTTTTAATTTAATTGCTTTAATAATTTATCGTGCTTAAACTGTTGAACGTTTTTAATGTAAGATTAATTATGAAATATAATTATAATATAAACTTGTTATTTAAAATTTTTTAATTATTTTTTCGGCTTACAATTAGAATTCACTGTATTCGTAATTAGTAATGTTTAAAAAAAATTTAATGATATAATTTTATATTTGTCGGTTTATATATTTCTAATTTTAGAGGATAGAGAAAAAACAAGCATGTTAGACATGAATAAAGTGTTTTGCAGGCTAGTTTTTATTGCTTTTTTCTGTATCTTTCTTCGTCCCGCTGGACTTGTTTTTTTGTCATCTCTCATATCTAGCCCAGAAGAATAACATTTTTTTCTATACATCTTGTTTACAATTCTTTCTCGAATTCAAAATTGATAACGATGAAAGTCGAACGTGTTAATATTTTGAAATCTTTCTTATTTAAAGGTAAATATTTTTCTGGTAAAACCATTAATCGGACATCATACAAGAATCTGACAAATGAATGTGAAGAATGGGTAAGTTAATATTTTAAATCTATTTAATGTTTTTGAAAAACAAATTTTTTAGTAATAAAATATTATGAATTAATACAAAGTATTTACAATTTACACATATAATATCTTGCATGTTGAATCGGTTAATTATATGAACTTAAAAAATAAAATAGTTTCTCTAATTCTCTATATGTATAGATTTTCTATATTTTATATAATTAAAAGTAACTAATTATTTAATTAAGGGCATTTGAACCATTATGACGTCACAATGTGTGCAAAGCATGAGTTTTAAAATTGTGACGTCATAATGGTTCAAATGCCCTTAACATAATTGCGAATATGTTATACCTAACCTTTAAAATTTTCAATGTGATCAAAATGACCTAATCCTGATTTATTTTAATGTTCAGCTTAATAATTTTCCATTTTATTTTTAATTTTAAGCTACTAAAAGTATCATACACGTTAAAATAACCTCCAAAAATCATTTCGATAAATTGTAGTGTAAAAATCATCATATTTGTCTTTTTCGTAATTTTCATATTAATTTTGCATTAATTTTAATGAGCAAAAATCAATTAATAATTTATGTTAATTGTTCGTTTAAAAATGAATATTTAATAATTTTTATTTAAATGGAATTTAATCTATCAAAGAATTTTAATTTGTTATTAATTGTGAATTTGTGGGGTCCCCACCCATTTGTCCACAAAGGTGTGGGGGTGTTAGAGCAATTGTCAACTTGGACATGTGCCAAATCAAAAATTTTAATAAGTCAAAGAAGCCAATTTTAATAAATTTTTATTTAGATTGTTAGAAGTGTAACGAAGGCATATTGCATTTGCCGCGCCGAGTATAAGAGTAAGCGAGAGACGATGGCGCGCGCATAGTCGGATCTCTCTCTCTCCCTTTCCACGCTCGCCTCGCTGGCTCACGAGAACGAGATACCTCGTTGCACGGGACTTTCGAGTCAGATCGTCTACCGACTCGGCTCGAGGTGCTCTTCGAGTCTAACAGGTACGATCTCACCTGAGGGGCATTAGGCTTATACAGAGGTGCTCTTCTGTTAAGTATAATCCTTTCCAGAGTCTGTACGTTCTACCCAGGTGCTCTTAGGTCGAACGAACATTCTCTCTAGTAATGTTAAGCAGCCGACCAGGGGTGCTCTCGTGGAAGGTGGCCGAGCATATTCTGTTTGATACCATGCTTTCCACCCCCGGTGAACCGAGGTGCTCTTCTGTTCACCTGTGGTGAAGACAAGGGCGCAAATTCTTATCCCGGGTGCTCTCAGGAGTAGAAATTGCGCCTACTAGATTCACATTGTTGTATTTCTCGCGTCGACAAGAGTTTCGGAAACCTGCCGAAATTTATGAATTAACCCCTCGAGGTTCCTTGGTTAAGTAATCGTCGGTGTCGGGAATTACGGGAACTTATTCTAGAACGGTTTTACAAATGTGTTTTTACGCCCGGAAGGCAAGCAATGGTTAATTTTAACAATTATTATTTTTATTCTTTTCACAGCCATCCAGTGGTCGAAAACCCTGAGGCAGAGTAGAGCGAGCGAGTGTTCTGGCATTCTTTTGTTAAAAATCTTAAAATTCATTAATTACTATGTTGGTTAATTTTCTTAGTTCATTGTAAATTTAAGTAGATTTTCCAGTATTCATTTTATAAATTACAGTATTTAATTGTATTATTTTGTTTAGTTTTTTTTACTTATACTACTATTTTATATTTTTATATTTTTACTTTTGTTATTAACTTCGAATATTTTTGTTACAATATACTTACTTTCGAAGGTTTAAATTTGGCCTCGTTAATGACTTTACCTTTCCAAATTTATTCCAAGTTAATTCCCTACTAGCAAATTTCTGTTCTGACAATTAAAGAAGGCGTTTTTGCTACATAATGTTCTTTTAAATTTAAAGTAAGGAACCCGGACTCCATCCGGCGAGCAAATTCCGGAGCAATAAAAAATCATATCATTACAGGGCGCCCGAACAGGGACCAAAGTTAGTATTTTTTTTATGCAATGCTAGAGACTCGCTCGTTTCGAATTTTTTTTTTTAAAACCCCGAACGAAATTTGAACTCACGTTTCGAATTAAAACTAGAGTGGGGGTATCTAAGAGGGTTATATATAATACATCTCGGTAATTTTGGTTCATTACGATTTTATTGAGCTTACAACTCGGTTGTTCAATTAAATTTATTTTTTTTTCGGCTTCCGTTGTTTCGTTGTTTCGTTTTGATTCATCAAGGGAAGACATCTGGAAGACTACCAAGTGTTTCGCATCGTTGATAGGATCAACTGCCGCTATTCACTAGCTGAATTATGGATCGCGCTGCAGGAAGTAGTATCTGAGATGAAAAAACACCGTATTTCGAAGAAGCAAATGCGTCGAGTTTTTCCGGAAATGATGTTGGAAGAGGAGCAAGAATTCTACGAAGAAAGTTTCAAAGAGGTGGATTATGAAACCGCCATGGATTGGAAGGAAACTTTTTTCTGGACACAGCTTACGTATGAGGAAACGAGAGGACCAGTGAGGGCTCAACTTAGAGAGCCCAATGAAAGAATAAGGCAGTACAATAACCGTACTGCATGTTGGCGTTGTGGGCAGGATGGACATCGGAGTTCAGGCTGCATACGGATTCACAGATCAACAATTACTGCGAGGATTTCCGGAACTGCTTCGTGGAGATGCTTTATTATGGTACCGGAATGAGATATCAACAACTCATTCACTGGAACAACTTACCACTTCACTAAGAAAATTTTATCTTTCTCCCGGTGAATTAAGAAACCTAGAGTCCCAAATAGCAAATAGGGTTCAAAGTAAAAATGACCCTATTCGTAACTACGCCAATACTCTTCGTACTCTAATGCGTCGTCATGGAGGATATGACGCCACTCGCCAGCTAGATACCCTTTATTGGAACATGCAGGCAATATACCGTCTGCATATTAGAAGAACCGAGGTGGATAGTGTTAGTACTCTGATTCAACGGGTGGAAGAAGTAGCAGAAATTTTAAACAACTTAAAGAAGGAGGATAAACCAGAAAATCCAGGGACGGATGTCGCAGTAGCTGAAGTAAGCAAGCCCTATGATCCAAAAACTCACTGTTGGAGATGTGGAAAGTTTGGACATCGTCGTACCGTGTGTAGGAGTAGGCCAAAAAAGTTTTGTTCCTATTGTGGGACAGAAAACATTTTCACTAGAGACTGCAAATGTCATCCTTCGGGAAACGACAAAAAGGTCGAACCAAAGGAGTAAGTTCGACCTTATTAGACCCCGACTCCAGAATTTTCATAAATTGCAATTACGAAGATGTCTCATTTGCGGCTTTAGTCGACACAGGAGCCGTTTCTTCTTTTATTGTACCGGAGACAGCAAATCGTCTTGCCAGGAAAGGAGGAGTAGCTTGTATAGAAGACATTAGAATTGCCCTAGCTAACGGCTCTCAATATAAAGTGGACACCAGCTTTGAAATGAAGATTCTGGTAGGACGTACCAAGGTAAAACATAAGTTTCTTGTTTTACCTGGCCTCACGCAGTCTATGTTAATTGGTATGGACTTGTTGAAAAAACTAAAATTTTCCTTACTAGTCAACAACCAAGACATCCAGCTCGTTAAAAATTCGTTTCGAATAGAAGTTTGTGAAGTAGGATCTCCTGGTTTAAAATCATTGGACCCAGATCAAGAAAAAACTCTTGATCTTTTACTAGAAAAGGAAAAAGCCCTGTTTAAAGAAATTAAAGGATGCACACCTTTAATAAAACATGAAATTCGTCTAGAGGACCAAACACCTATCAAACAAAGATACCAACCTAGGAATCCGGTTACACAGGATAAGATGCGTCAAGAAGCCCTAGAAATGCTTAAACAAAAAATAATCAGGAAATCTCGAAGCCCGTGGAGTTCCCCAGTTGTAATGATAAAACGGAAAACTAAGGTTCTGCATTGACTTCCGAAGGCTCAACAAGATCACCAGAAAGGACGCATATCCGATCCCTAGAATCACCAGCATTTTGGATCAACTCAAAGGAGCAAAATTCCTGTCTACATTGGATCTTAAAAATGGTTACTGGCAGGTGCAACTTACAGAAGAGAGCATTCCGCTCACAGCATTTACGGTCCCCGGTTTGGGACTCTTCGAATTTCTTGTCATGCCCTTTGGTCTTCACGCAGCTCCAGCGACTTTCCAACGATTAATTGACCTAGTTATACCAGCAGAACTCGCACTTAGAGTTTTCTCTTACCTTGATGATATTGTGATCACTTCTGGGAGTTTTGAAGAACATCTTGAGTTGCTAAAAGTAGTTTTTGAAAGATTACGTGAAGCCAAATTAATTCCAAACTGGGAAAGTGTTTTTTCGCAAGAAAACAACTAACTTACTTAGGTCATATGGTCGACGAACAAGGTCTTCATCCTGATCCAGATAAGGTGAATGCCATTTTGGAAATTAAACCACCCACCTGCATCAAGGAGTTAAGGTCATTTATCGGAATGATCTCGTGGTATCGTCGTTTTGTAAAAAACATTTCTCAACTTACCGCACCACTAATTCAACTGTTGAAGAAGGACACACCGTGGTTTTGGAACCAGGAACAACAGTCAGCATTTGAAGAGATAAAACGCAAATTCACAGAAGAACCAGTTCTTACGTGCCCAGATTGGTCTAAAACTTTCTGTCTTCAAACGGACGCTAGTTTATTGGGACTTGGAGCAGTTTTAACACAGAATGAAGGCGAAGAAGAAGTAGTCATCGCCTATGCCAGTAGGACTCTTAATTCCGCGGAGAAAAATTATTCAGCAACAGAGTTGGAGTGTCTTGCTGTTAAATGGGGCATTTGGAAAATGCGACATTACCTCGAAGGTTATCACTTCATTGTAATCACCGATCACCAGGCCCTAAAATGGCTCAACAACATAGAAACACCCTCCGGACGATTAGCTCGCTGGATTATGGAGCTTTCACAGTGGGATTTTGAAGTACGTTACAAGAGAGGCATAGAAAATAGATTACCAGACTATTTATCTCGTATGCCGCTCCAAGTTGCAGAAATAAACAACTCGCCATCTTGTTCGTGGTATCAACGCCAATTTAAATCAACCCAAGAAAACCCCGACCGGAATCCGGACTACAGAATTGAAGAAGGAAAACTATACCATCATGTCCTACATTCACTGGATTACAAAGAAACACCATACAACGACCAGTGGAAATTATGCATACCTAAAGAAGATCGTGAAAAAATTCTTCAAAAAGTCCACGATGAACCTACGGCTGGTCACTTGGGAGTAGCTAAGACTCTCGCTCGTTTGGGGGAATATTTTTTTTGGCCAGGCATGCTGAGAGATGGGACTGAGTACGTGAGAAATTGTGAAAATTGCCAGAAAAATAAAAGTTTTCAACAAGCTGCGCACAACCAACTGCATTCTACCAACGTAAAAAATTCGTGGGATATGTTGTCAGTGAATTTTGTCGGACCTTTACCGAGGACAACCTCAGGTAACACAATATTATGTGTTATCCAGGATAGATTCACTAAATGGGCAGAATTCAAACCTCTAAGGAAAGCTACAACTATACTACTGATTTCTACGTTAAAAGAAATATTTTTTCGTTTCGGATGTCCAAGAACCATCGTGTCTGATAACGGCAGACAATTCATCAGCACAGAGTTTAAAAATTTCTTGGAGGACTTTGGCATTACTCACCGTCTGACACCACCTTATTCTCCTCAATGTAATCCAGTGGAACGAGTCAATAAGGTGGTGAAGACGATGATCCGACAATTCATGGATGAGAAGAAACAGGACTGGGATCGCCATCTACCGGAGCTGCAGTTCGCCTACAACACCGCGCGCCACTCAGCTACTGGTTATACGCCAGCCTACCTTACCACCGGCCGTGAATTCTTGCCACCAGGTTTTCAAGACTCGCGTTTAAACTCTCTAGATAATTCGGATACAAATTTGCGTATTAAGAAAATTCAAAATGCTCTTGAATTGGTTCGATTAAATTTTGCCCGTAATTTTCATTCACAACAGAAACGGTATAATTTGAGAAAACGGGAATGGATTCCCACCATCGGTGAAAAAGTTTTTAAAAGAAATTTTCATCTTTCTAATAAACTAAAGAAAAAAATGCAAAATAACTAGAAAAATTTAGCGGTCCATTTTTTATTAAAAAGAAGATTTCGCCGGTAATTTTCGACGTTAAAAATCTAGAGGGAAAAATCTTCAAACACGCGCATATAAAAGATCTCAAGAAAGTCGTAGACGATCAATCTTCACAATAATATTGCAACACACCCTCCGCCTTCCCCGGCTGCCCGGAGATAAGATAAGGATTTCATTTAAATCTCAGCAGTATTCGTCGAAAAATTCATTCAGTTCGAAGAAACTAGTCGTGATGTCTCGCACAACGAATAAACTCCATGATATGGAAGTACGAAAGAAAATTAGGATTAACGCGTTTGATTTTAGTAATTTAAATTACGTGGACGATGAACTTGATTTCGCATTTCAGTCTAATTTTCATAACAATGAGCCGGAAATTATAATTAAAAATAAAACAAAAGAGGAACTTAGTTTTGAACAGGGGATAACTAGAAAAACTAAAATAATGAAACTTAAAGCCCCCCTGATGAAACCTCCTACAGTCGAACTCGCGAGAAAGGAAGTTTTTTCACCGTTGCCGATCGCGAAGGATGATTTTAAAGTAACTCTATGTAAAATCGCGAGAAAAGAAGAAGAGAGGATGTTAGAAAAAGAAACCGAGAAAATAAAATCGATTTTAAAAAATTCCACTTATCCAGTAATTCGGTTGGACCGAATTCCATCACCTCAATTACCGGATGTCATCCCTTCTACTATTAAAAACTCAAGTTCCAAAATGCAATTGGTTGCGAAGAATAAAATTTCTAAACAAATGAAAATTAAAAAGCTAAAAAAACTCGTCAAGAAGCCTAGTATCACCATAGCCACCACCGGAAAATCTAAAAAAGAGAAAAGTAAATTAAAGAAAAATGGGAAAATATCTAATATATTAATTAAGAGAAGAAACTTACCATCTATCACTGCGGATGAAATACTCACTACGCCGGTTGTTGTAAAGAAGCCTAGTCCTGCAAAACTTTCGGAAGATTGCCCGAAAACTTTCGACGATCTGTTTGCAAGTTTGCAAGAAATTATTGACGACACGGAAGATCTTCTTAACGTTAATATTTTGATGCCGGACGCCACTGAGAACTTCAACCAGCTGCAACCGATGGAGAATGATCTTAACAACAATATCTTCACTATCATCGAAGGTTCTTCGGAGGATGCACCAATTCTGCTGCCTACATCTATGCAGGGTCGTCCATTCAGGGTTGCGCGTCTCCCTGGTGGTCCAAGGGTGCAAGTGCCCCTAGGAACGGATAGATTTTGCATCCCCGTGCCCGGATTTAAATGGGTTCTCCGTTTAAATAAAGAAACTGGTTTAATTAAACGTGCGAAATTGGTTCCGTAAGTAACACATTTTCTTTTCTTTTCAAATTATTTTCCGAACGCTCATTAAAATTCGCTTTGAAAGAAGGGGGGATGTAACGAAGGCATATTGCATTTGCCGCGCCGAGTATAAGAGTAAGCGAGAGACGATGGCGCGCACATAGTCGGATCTCTCTCTCTCCCTTTCCACACTCGCCTCGCTGGCTCACGAGAAATAGATACCTCGTTGCACGGAACTTTCGAGTCAGATCGTCTACCGACTCGGCTCGAGGTGCTCTTCGAGTCTAACAGGTACGATCTCACCTGAGGGGCATTAGGCTTATACAGAGGTGCTCTTCTGTTAAGTATAATGCTTTCCAGAGTCTGTACGTTCTACCCAGGTGCTCTTAGGTCGAACGAACATTCTCTCTAGTAATGTTAAGCAGCCGACCAGGGGTGCTCTCGTGGAAGGTGGCCGAGCATATTCTGTTTGATACCTTGCTTTCCACCCCCGATGAACCGAGGTGCTCTTCTGTTCACCTGTGGTGAAGACAAGGGCGCAAATTCTTATCCCGGGTGCTCTCAGGGGTAGAAATTGCGCCTACTAGATTCACATTGTTGTATTTCTCGCGTCGGCAAGAGTTTCGGAAACCTGCCGAAATTTATGAATTAACCCCTCGAGGTTCCTTGGTTAATTCCTAGAAGTGCGCGCCAAGGTAATCGTCGGTGTCGGGAATTACGGGAACTTATTCTAGAACGGTTTTACAAATGTGTTTTTACGCCCGGAAGGCAAGCAAGGGTTAATTTTAACAATTATTATTTTTATTCTTTTCACAGTCATCCAGTGGTCGAAAACCCTGAGGCAGAGTAGAGCGAGCGAGTGTTCTGGCATTCTTTTGTTAAAAATCTTAAAATTCATTAATTATTATGTTGGTTAATTTTCTTAGTTCATTGTAAATTTAAGTAGATTTTCCAGTATTCATTTTATAAATTACAGTATTTAATTGTATTACTTTGTTTAGTTTTTTTTACTTACACTACTATTTTATATTTTTATATTTTTACTTTTGTTATTAACTTCGAATATTTTTGATACAATATACTTACTTTCGAAGGTTTAAATTTGGCCTCGTTAATGACTTTACCTTTCCAAATTTATTCCAAGTCAATTCCCTACTAGCAAATTTCTGTTCTGGCAATTAAAGAAGGCGTTTTTGCTACATACTGTTCTTTTAAATTTAAAGTAAGGAACCCGGACTCCATCCGGCGAGCAAATTCCGGAGCAATAAAAAATCATATCATTACAGAAGATAATTAAATTTCTTAAAAATATTTTTGTATAATTTAAAAAACTAATTAATTTTTTGACGAATTTTCATTAAAAATTTAAAAAATGATTGTTTTTTTCAAAATGTTAAAAATAATTAAATTTTTAAGAAAAGTCCTGTTAATATAATCAGAGTGACCACATGTCAGTAAAGTAAGGGAAATGTCAGGGAAACAAATTTTTTGTCAGTAAAGTCATGTAAATGGCAGGAAAAAAATTTTTGTCAGGGAAATTAAGAAAATTAATAATATTTTCGACATTGCAACAAAACACAACAATTTTTAATACTTAGAAAAGTGCAATTTATTTTGATTTTTATAATGCGAAAAATAACTATAAAACATTTTTCAAAAATTGTTTTTAATCATTTTTAATATAAATTAAATTTTTTAAATATTTATATAATAAAAATCTTTTTTAAGTAGTTGAATTTTTGTAAAATTTAATTGCAAATATTTAATTTATTTCAAGTATTTATTTACAATTATTTTTAAAAATGAATTTTTGAAGAATTTTAATTGCAAGTTTTTAAGATAATAGAAATATCAAAAATTGTAAGGAAAAATCTTTAAAGGTAAACATAAAAATGAAAATGAATAAAAATTAGCTTCTAATTATTTCAAATTCAATATTTTCAGTATTTTCAATCACATATTTCCAAAAATTTAAATACATAGAAAAATAATAACATTCTAGAATTGTTTTTAACATTTTGGAAAAAAACAATCAAGTTCAAAAATTTGTAATTAAAATTAAAAAGAAAATTAATTAGTTTTTTAAATTTTACAAAAATTTTTTTAAGAAATTCAATTATTTCCGAAAAATATCATTAAAATATATTTAAAAACTAATTAATAATCTTTTCAAAGCTCTACACAGCTGCAGTTTTTAATTAATAACTTTTTTCTAATTGAGGCTCATTTTTTTTAAATTTTATGATTGAAAATAACTTTTTTATTAAAATAATTAATTAATTGATAAGTAAGTAATTCATAATTGCAATTATTTGTATTGTAGTTGAATTTACATCCGTATGTTTGTGTTTTAAGAAAAATGACCAGCCATTTTGTTTATACATATCTAAATTGCATTCAGTTTTTAAATTTAATTGTATATTTTATAGATAAATAATTATAAGTTGTTTTATATAGTTTAAACATTATAGTACTTTTAATTTTATAAAATTTTTAAGTTATTAATAACGACTAAGGTGATATTTTATTAACGAAAATAAGGAAGCTGGAAAAAATCCGAAATTTGGTTCACTCATAATTTTGTAGACACTACGATTCAGACTGGGCACTTATATTAGTTCACTCTGCTAAAAAGTTTTTGAATTATATTATCTGTACGTTAATTATATATTTTTTTAATTTCAAGGAAGCTATTGCAAGCTCTTATGTAAAATCTTCTATGAATTGGGCTTTTTTTATTGACAACTGTGGTGGTCAAACAAAATTTCAACTCGGATAGTACTTAGAGTAGCAAAAACTTTTGTTTGTCAAACTAAAACAAATTTAAAAAAACAAAAAAAAATCGAGTCAGTATCAAAACTACACAAGAAATTACATAAAAAAGTTATATTTGACAAAAAATAAATGTTGTTATTTTAACATTTGATTTTTTTAATTAAGTTTTTTTAAACAATTAAATTTTTATGAAAAATAACTTTTTACAATTGAAAAAAATATGTAATTTTTTGTTGTTATTTTTTACATAAAAATTTCGTGACTTTATTTGTTATTTTGTACAAATTTTCTTTTTGTTATTTTGTACATAAAGAAAAAATTGGTTGTTATTTTGTACGTAAAAAAAATGTATTACTTTTGTTATTTTCTACAAATTATTTTTTGTTATTTTGTCCAAAAAATTTTTTTTGTTATTTTGTACAAAAAAATTTTTAATGGTATTTTTTACAAAAGAAAAAAAATTCTTGTTATTTTGTACAAAATTTTTTAACTGTAATTTTTTTATTTTTGGTATATTTTTTTTCTTTAAAATGTATCTACACACTTAGTAATTTTAAAAAACTGATTTAATAAAAAGCATTTATGTGCTTGTTGAATACTAAACATTTTTTAATCAAAATGAATGTACAGTGGAACCTCAATTATCCGAACATTTGTTATCCGAACCGAAAATAATTTTATCCGAACTTTTGCTTGGCCTACCGAACCTTTCACAGGAAACTAACGAATATTATACCAAGAAAATTTTTTAAAATCCTGAATTCTCTATTTTATTAATATATTATTATGAATTAATAATATATATATATATATATATATTTAAAAAATGAATGAAATACATAGATGTATTACTACATCGATGCTATTGCTTACAATAGAGTGAACGATTATTTACTTTAAATGCAATTCATTAACTAAATATTATGTTTTTTAGGTGAAAAAAAGTTTATTCATTATTTTTTAACAGAAGGAAATATTTTATTGAATTAAAATAAATAATTAAATACGAAAAAACAAATAAAACTTTTTCTGAGAGTAAATGAAGAGTGTATTAAACTTTATTACAAATGTCATTTTTTAATAATTTAATTGTACAATATTATCATACAAAAATGAAATTAACTTTGTATAATTAATTATTAATTTTATTAATATTTAACAAGAATTTTAAAAATAGTATATTAAGGACGTAGGGGCTAAACGCCATTATCTACGTGCATTTCTAGCCCAAAAAGGGAACAAGTCACTCTATGCTACCTGTGCCAGTGCATGCTAAGTTTCCGAATATAATCCACCTTGTCAATAGTGTCCATTATTGCCCTAGGATAATAATGAGTACTTTGTTGGCCTGTAAGCAGCGGTCAATAATGTACACTTTATTGCCCCAGGGTAATAATCGATACTTTATTGAGGGCAATAATGGGCACTTTATTGACCGCTGGGTTATAAGGGGGAACTTAGTATGCGTATGTACAGATAGATAAAGTGACCATAATACGCCTGAGTTTGCATAAACGTAAATAATTTGCTTTTTGGACCCATATAAATTACGATACTTCTTACTTCGTGGTAAAAAAGTGTTTATTTCAAATAGCAGATGACAAAAAGTAAAATTCATTCATTTGTTCGATTTGTATGGAAATATTCCACATTTTTGTCCTTGTGCCAAAAAAATAGTACCATGCGTAATTTTTATCCGTGAAGAAAAATAGCTTTTATTTTCATACTGACGAATAAACGAATGACTGTACGCCCTTCAACAGTTATTTGAAAGTTACATTTTTGTGACTGTGAGACAAGAATGTTATTAAAAGTCACAATACTGCAGAAATTAAAAAAAAATCTATTTTACATAATATTATAATGGATATAAAACTTGTCTTTGCGAAAAAAATTTATAATCCGTGTAAGATTGTGTTGTTGAGATCAAACTTGTTAATATAATTGATATGAAATGTAATTAAATACTTAAAAATTTTCAAGAACAATAACGAAAAATTTATAATTTTAGAACAAATTAAAATTATGTTATACAATAATTATTTTAGTATCCTTATGATTTTTGTTATGACAAATATTAAATTAATTTACTTTTTAGAATAATTGAAGGGCTGCATAAAATAAGGGGATGAACGTGTGGTTGAAAGGGGTTATATCAGTCAGGTAGCAGTGAGCGGCTCAAGGCTTGTCACTGCTACCCGACTGGTAGTATTCCTTCCAAGCCTTGCGTTCGTCCCCTTATTCTATGTGGCCCTTCAATTACTTATGATACAAGTGCGCAAAGTCGTTGATTATTTATGAGTTTATTATGAAATTTTTTGCAACACTAAACCAACTAAACTTGCCTGAAATTTTAGGTTTATTGATGGTTATGAAAAATGAATAATTCTAGAAGCTAAAATAAAAAAATGTGAATATAAATTGTTCTTCCTTAGTGAAAATAACAAAAATTAACAAAAATGTGTAAAGTAATCACTTTACGGACTGAATATTACTTTTCACAATGAACTTCACATTACACATTGCAATTAATGTGAAAAGTAAAAAAGCAGTAATAAAAAATAGTAATTTACAGGTTAGTGTTGCAAAACAAAGTTATTTAAAATATACCACCAACAATGTAAAACATTACAGAATTTTAAATACAGTTACTGCATTTTTTTTAAATTAAATTATAAAAACAAATTAAAAAGTATCTCTTATGTTTATCCTGAATAATCAAAAAATGGCAATTAATACAAATATTGATGGGAAGAAATGGGAAAATTGCGCATATTCATCACTTTTATTGAGTGGCATTGCGCTATTTGCATTAGGAAATAAAGACTGACTGTCTGTTATCCTCTCGTTAAAGCCAATGCTTTAAAAGTGGATATGGAACACCTTAAGAGATGCCATCCATCCCCATAATGGGGTGGCCCTCAGCATTCCTAGTCGTATCCATAATATGGATTGTCTTTAATTGGATAGAATTTGTTTATTTAGAAAGGATTTGCAAAGGCGTACATAGACATCACAAGTAAATGCGGTATTGTTCACCATTTACAAGAAGGTACATGGAAGTGAGGAAATACTGTATCATACTATTATTTTAATGCCATATTAATAATTCTCGAAACAGAAATAAGAAGTAAAAAATATTCTCAAATAATTACGTGTTATGTTAATCAGAATAAACAAAATTCAGAATATCGAAGTATAGAAAGAGCTAATTAAATGTTCAGTTTTACTTTATAAATTCTTAATTGAAGAAGTATCTATAAATTACAAATTGTATTTTTTAGTATATTTGTGTGAATGAATTTCATTTGACACAAGTTTTTTTACGGAATATTTACTTTACAAACTTTTATGTCATAAATTTTAAAGCAACTGAACTTACAATTGACAATTAATATATATTTTATCGCTTTTTCACTTAGGAAAATGTGGTGTCAAAAAATATTTTATTTATCCAAAGTATTATTTAACAGTTATTGCTGAATTACAAGAAATTATGATTATGATGAGAAAGAATTGCAAATTCGCACATATTCATCGCTCTGATAGAGTGGCATTGCACTATTTGCATTAGGAAATATAGGAATAGGTACTTTTCGTATCCTCTTTTAAAGTAGAATATGTACTATATTCAATTTAATTTAATTTGACTGTTGAGAAAGGATATGCAAAAGTGTACAAGTTCATCACAAGCTAATGCGGTAGTGTACACCATTTACATGAAGGTATCTTTAATTCAATTGAATTTGACTCTTAAGAAAGGATATGCAAAGGTGTACAAATTCATCACAAGTTAATGCGGTAGTGTAGACCATTTACAAGAAGGTGCATGGAAATGAGGAATTGTTTTTATAAATGAGTACATTTACTTTAACTGCAAAATCAATAATACTTTAAATAATTTTAAATCAGAAGAAACGTATTTACAAAAGTTGTAATTAATTTTGTGAATTTTAATTAAGCGCTTGACTGCAAGGTGCACAGGGCTCGAACCAGTGAAAGAATTAAAAATACAGACCAAAAATACAAAATTACGGATTAATTACTGACAAAAATATAACCGGTCCGAGTCAAATAATCTTTTATTTGACTCTTACATTTTACTTAAAACTATATAAATTAAATTTTTATAACTATTAAACATGAGGTTCGATTTCTTTATGTTTTATATTATTTAAAGATGACCTAGTGATAAAATCATTTACAATTCAATTCCCATAAAGAATCGTTATGAACAAATTTTCAAATATTTAAATTGTATCAACGAATTTTAATAAAATGTTTAAGAATAATTACATTTTTCGACAAATTTAATTAAAATTGTATTAAAAATAATTAAAATTCTGCAATGAATTTTATTATTTGTGAAAATAATTAAATCCCTAAGAAGAATTTTATTACTTTTGAACTATAATTAATTATTGCGAAAAATATTATTACTCTTAAAATAAATTATTTTTGCAATAATTTGTAACTTTTACAAAATTGGATTTTTTTCGTGTCTTTAACTAAACATCTTCTATAAATCCATTATTTTTAATAATTAAAAAAAATTTTCTTTAAGAATTTTCCAATTCATTTGATTACAATACAATTTTACAAAATTCCAATTATTCGTAAATTCTTTAATGAAATATATATTAGAAAATAATTTTTAAAAAATCCGCAATTAAACTTTCTCAAAAAAATTAATTCCATAAAATTGTTAGTTTAAAAAATATCAAAAATTTAAATTTTCAAAGATTTTAATCTGAAACCTTTTCAAAATTCAATTATTCCTAAAAATTTACGCTCTAATGCTTTTAAAATTAAATTATAATCAAAATTTTAACTGAAATCCATTTTTAAGGAGATTGTTTACAGGTATGCAGACCTTCAGAAAAAATATTGAATTAACATTAAAGAATTTTTTAATATTATTGTTATTTGTATCTTCTGAAAGAACAAATATCAATTTTCAAGAAAATCGGACAAGTGCGAGTTGCACTCGCATTAAAATCGAGGGTTCCGTACAGCAAGATGAAACTTTTTTTACACAAACATACACATAGTATATGACATGGTCATGACTGGGTCATTTTTTACAATTTTTTCAAAAAAATTCAATTTCTTTCTCTTCTAGTTCGCAAATATGACCGCCAATCAGGTTCGCAATATTTTTCCTGTAATCTGCATTTAAAAATAAATATTTGTACCGAATTGCAGCTCACTATTTCATGATTTGTAAAAGTTAAGGGGGGGAACAGTGTCATTTTTTGCAATTTTTTCAAAAAAATTCAATTTCTTTCTCTTCCAGTTCGCAATTATGTACACCAAACAGATTCGCTATATTTTACCTGTAATCTTCACTTAAAAATAAATATTTGTACCGAATTGCAGCTCACTAGGTCATGATTTGTAAAAGTTAAGGGGGCGTCGACACGGACATTTTTTGCAATTTGTTTAAAAAAATTCAATTTCTTTCTCTCCTAGTTCGCAAATATGTCTGCCAATCGGGTTCGTTTTTCTTCCTGTAATCTGCACTTAAATGTTAACATGTGTACCGAATTGCAGCTCTCTAGGTTTTTTTCTTGAAAATTGATATTTGTTCTTCCATAAGATACGAATAACAATAATAATAAAAAATTCTTGAATGTCAATTCAATATTTTTTCTGCAGGTCTGCATACCTATAAACAACCTCCTTAAATCAATGTAAAAAAATTTGTAAATAATGAAATTCCTGTGAAATTTTTATTATTTTTGGAAAGTAATTAAAAGTTTGTCTAGAATTTTATTAAATTTTTTTTCAAATTATTTAATTTCGGAGAAGAATTTAATTATGCTTTTGCGAAGAATTTGATCAATCAAATTACGGACTTTACGGACCTTTTATAAAGAAAATGGACTTTTACGGACTTCAAGCAAAATTACTGACTTTTACGGGATTTTCGAACCTAGTTCGAGCCCTGCAGGCGCATTACAAAAGAATATAAAATAAATGAAAGAACTGTGAATGTAGTCTGTAAAGCACTATTAAGAAAATTAGTAATTAATTTCTACATAGTTTTAAGTATTTTTAAAAGTTATCAGAGCTTTGAAAATTAATTCTTTATTTAGCAGTCATTATGAGAAAAAATACTCATTGCTGTCAAATTTTCTACTTGTGTGTATGTAAAATATTACACTTTTATTTATTTATTTAATTTTCAATTACGTATTTAGTTTGTGAAGAAATGTATTTCATTATACATTATTCTTAAAGTATTCCAAACAATTACATTATTAATAGTATTGAACTTCTACACAGCACTAAATTGCACGTAACGTATATATTATTTTCGAAATACACTCTTATGTTCTTAAAGTTATACTACACTACACTTTATTTTCAAATAAACAACACTTCTTACACTATATTTCACTTTAGTAAACACACTAAACCACATCATTTAAATTTTTTCTAAATATGCACAATATTTTTTAATTACTTACATAATTATGTAACAGTAAACTTCAATAAACTGTATTTTTCAATGAAAACAAATATTTTCTACCATACACTTTTAAACAAAACTGAACTCACATTATTATTTACAATAATCACCACTGTCCTGAAAATATATCCATATTTTTTAACATTACACTCCACTTAATTTGATTATTAAATAAATAACACTTTCTTCAGCTATATTTAATTATACACAAACACTTTATAATTACACACTACATCACTTCATTCTGACACAAGAATTATATATATGCATTACTATTATTAACATATTATTAACACATCATTTCTTCTTATTTTTTACGACACTAACAGTCACATTTATTAAAGAATATAATATTCACTTTCTGAAATAATTTCTTACACAATTGTATTATAAATCCTTTTAAAATAAAAGGATTTTTCTACAACTAATACGTAGCAGGAAAATTAAGAAAAATTTTCGTATATAAAATGTGGAAGCTAAATTATATAATTCCCTCCCTGTATTTAGAATTACGTGCACAGGAAAATATTTTAGACCTTTTGACCTGGTAGCTATTTGGCTAGCAGGTTAAAAATCTTTCATTAAATTCAACTTTTTTCTTAATAATTATTTTTTATTCAAAAAAGATTCTTTCATCTACTTATTATTTAGAAGTAATTCCTTCATATGTTTTTTAAAATACTTAATTGATTCCTTTCTTGCTTCTTTATACCTCTGAGATCGCTTCGTTGGATGACCGGGCTTTTTTTTCTTCTTTTTTTTCCATTCAAATCTAAAATAAATAAAAATCTTAAATATTGTTACAAAGAAAAATTATCTCAAGTTAAAATTATTCACTGTGAAAACGATTTATTTGATTCAAACAAATTTTGTTTAAATCAAACTTAAAATATCTTTGCTATACAGTCAAACATATTTAAGTTCAATTTAAACATATTTTTTGGTTCCTTTAAAAAATTATATATTTAATTCAAATATAAGTTATAGTTGATTTAAAATTATTTAAAATCAACTTCAGGATTCACAGTGCCCCTAAAAAGTATTTTAGGGGAAATAGGGGACTGAAAATTAAAAAATAGGGGACTTTTAGGGACCATAGAAATTGGTTAAATAAAGATAAAAATATAATTTATTTATACAGGGTTGCCACAAAAATTTAACTTTATTTTTCCCTGATTTCCAAACACAACTTTCACTTTTTCCCTGACCCTAAAGAATATTCTGATTCACTCTGAAAATTATTAGATACTCAAAAAAATGTTTTATCAACGAATTTCAAAAAAAAATTTGCAACAATAATTACATTTTTTGATGAGTTCGATTAAAATTGTATTAAAAATAATTTGAAATTCTATGATGAGTTTTATTTTATTTATGAAAATAATTTAATCTTGGTAAAAAAAAGTTTATTATTTTTGAAAATAATGTAATGTTTGATTTAAATTTTATCAATACTTTTTTTAAATAATTGAAATGTTTTGAGAAATTTTATTATAAAATAGTAGATATTGAAAATTTTTAAAAATTATTGAAATTTTGCCAAGAATTTTATTAAAAGTCTTGAAAATAATTGAATTTTAAAAAAGAATTTTATTATTTTTAAAGATAATTGAAATCTTGACGTGGCACTTTCAAAAATTTTTGAGCATAATTGAATTTCTGCGAATAATTTTATTACTTTTTAAAATAATTGAATTTCTGCAATTATTTGTAACTTCTTATTAATTCAATTTTTTCCAGTACCGTAATAAAAATCCCTGACAACCCTAGAAATGTTAAAATGTTTTTAAAATAAAAAACTTGCAGAATTTCCATGGAAACTCCACGGAAATTCAATGGAATTTCCAGGGGGAACTTCCATGGGATTTTTCGACGTGGGAAGCACCATAAACTTTTAAGAATTTTTTCGAGGAATTCGATTAATATTGCATTAAAAATAATTGAAATTCTGCAATGAGTTTTATTATTTATGAAAATAATTGAATTCCTAAAATTTGTAAAAAAAATATGTAAATAATTAAATTCCTGTGAAATTTTTATTATTTTTTGAAAATAATTAAAAGTTTGTGTAGAATTTTATTAAATTTTTTTTAATAATTGAATTTTGGAAAAAAATTTTTATTATTTCTAAAACAAATTTAAATTTTGACAAGAATTTAAAAAAAAATTTAGAACATAATTGAATTTTTGTGCAGAATTTTTTCAATCATGAAGTTAGACAAAAAAATTCAAATTCAAAACTATTCAAAATTCAAATTTTTTTGTCTGTGACGTCCTGCATATTCTATGAAAAAAGTTACAGGTTAATACCTTTAAGTATTTATAATTCTGTAGAAAATGACCTTTAAAATAAGCTTAAGATCATTAAAAAGCGTTCATTATTTTAGAAGTTATTAAAATTTTTGTAAAACATTGAAAATGACATTTTTTAAAAATATCTTAATAAAAAACTGACCAAATGACTGCTGTAAGGTCTTTTTAAAATTTTATCAACTTTCAAAACAGTGGTGCCAGACGGCGGACGCAAACGGCCCCCACTCTCGCGGCAAACTTACTCCTTCCATATGTTCCATATGACCACACACACTATCATACGCCTGGCTTTTGCTATCGTCGGTGAGCCTCTTTTTCGTTTTTCTCTGATTTCGCTGATTTCTACAGAAATCCGGCGCGAAATTTGAAAATCATGCTTCTCTCAGAAGTATTGTTTCTAAGTTTATTATTAAAAACTCAATATTTACCATGCAATAAATTCATAATTTATTATTAATTACATAATTAAGTATTAAATTGTTCACATATTACTGAATATTTTTTTAGTAATTATAATGTTTTTCATTCTTAACTAATCTTTGTTGATTATTTTTAAAATTTATAATTAATTAAAACAATAAAAATATAATCTATCTAAATTTGAATAAGTTAAAAATATCTATTTTGATAGTAAAAATTCAGTCATTGCTTCAAATAGTAATATTTTACTAATGAAATAGTTAATGGTATATAATTAATTATTAGTTAAATTCACTTTTCAGGTTATGTAAAAATAACTGCTATTCTTGGTAACAAATTCAATTAATGAAACTTGCCTACACTGTAAAAAATCCTTATTGAAATTTCAATCGTACACCGATTGACATAAAATTACAACGGACCCTCGGATGAATTTTACATTTTTGATTATAAAATTCCCATTTGACATGGAAATTCAACAGAAAACTATGTGCTCAACATAACCTTAAAATTTATTTTATTCATTTTTTTTCTTGCACATTTATAATATATCTATTGATTTTTTTACATAATTGTTGGAAAGTGTTTAAGTTATAAAAATGAATACTTTTTTATAATAAAGTTAATAATATCTATGTTTAAAATAGAATAATATCTTTTTTCGAAATAAAATTTTTAAGTGAAATAAAATTAAACAAATATGTTGAACTTTCAACACTCCCGGTAAATTTCCACAGACTACCGAGTGAAATTTCATTTATGGTTGTCCATTGAAAATTCCAAGAAGAATATGAAAATTCATACGTGGTTCCGTTGTAATTTTATGTCAATCGACACTCGTATGAAAATTCAATAAATGCTTGAAAGTTACATGGACTGACCATTTAAATTTCATTAATTCTGTTATTTTCATACGTCGTTCCTATTAAAGTTTTACACATATTACATGGAATATTCAATATGGATTTCTTACAGTGTATTTTTTTGTAGTTATTTATTCACTAATAATTAGTTATTTTTGCTAATTTCTGAACCAAAAAGTCATAGCTACGATTTTACTAATAATACAGGTTATATAATTTGAAATAATAATATATTTTACAACTTAAACCAACATTTAACGAAATTAATTTGTATGTTTAGTTAATAGTTAGTAATATATATAATTGTTTATTGTATTGAAAATACATTTGAACTAATATTAAAAAAAATTATTAAAAACAAAATATTATATATTATTTTTGTTTATCAAATATAAACTGAAAATTTAGAAGTTCCTTTTTATAACTGTCTTTTAGCTTTTATTGCATTAATTTAAATTAATTAAAAAGAAAAATTAAATTTTTCCTCAATTGCTGTGTAGAAAGAATTTAAAAACGTATAGCGAAATAAAATTACGTTAATTTAAAGAACAACAAGGCACACTATTAAAAAAATTTACGTATTTTTTTATTTACATAAACTAAAAAATTACTTTTACATTAAGCATTTTATAATGTTTTTTTGTACATTTATTAAATGTTTTATTAAATTGCAATGAATAAAATATTAATTTATATTACAAAATAATATTTCAGAATTTGTTTTTTTTATACATGGAAAAAGTGTATAAAAGTTTTTTCAACATTTTTTGAGTTACCTCTTACTCAAAATTTTGGTCGGTTTTTAAGAAAGGCACATAACTTTTTTTCTTGTTAACCGATTAAGATAATTTTATTCGGAAAATACTCATAATAAAAAGTACTTTAAAAAAATTAAAATAAAAAAAAGCATTTTTTTTTCAATTCAAATTTTGAAAAAAATATAAATTCGATTTTTTAATAAGTTTGATTTGGGTTAGAAATTTCTAGAAATTAGAAATTTAAATTTAAATTTAAATTAGAAATTTCTAATTTTTTCTATATACATTCAATTGAAAATTAAAAAAAAATGTTTAAACAATGGTGTAAAGTATAGAAAGTATTCTTTACTTTATTGACAATATTAACAAAAAAAAATTTCAAATCGAAGATATATATTTTTCAAAACTTGAACTCAAAAATTTTTTTTCGGGCATCCGGGAAAAATCGCCCCTTAACTCACTCCTAAATAATTAGAGATATTTAGTTCCGATTTATCATGAAAGTTAGGGGAATTCATGATGATAAAGAATATTCTCGAAAATTGCAAGTAATTTTTTAAATAAATATTGAAAAACGAAATTACAAAAGTTGGATTTTTGGCGAAAGTTTCGGCAAAATTATTGCAAAAACGGAGAGAGCCGCGCCTCGGGTGTATTTTCAATACAATAAACAATTATATATGTTACTAACTATTAACTAAACATACAAATTTATTTCGTTAAATGTTGGTTTAAATTGTAAAATATATTATTATCTCAAATTATATAACCTGTATTATTAGTAAAATCGTAACTATGACTTTTTGGTTCAGAAATTAGCAAAAATAACTAATTATTAGTAAATAAATTAATGAAAATTCAAAATTCAATTAAATTAATTAATTAATTAAATTGAATTTGTTACCAAGAATAGCAGTTATTTTTACATAACCTGAAAAGTGAATTTAACTAATAATTAATTATATACCATTAACTATTTCATTAGTAAAATATTACTATTTGAAGCAATGACTGAATTTTTACTATCAAAATAGATATTTTTAACTTATTCAAATTTAGATAGATTATATTTTTATTGTTTTAATTAATTATAAATTTTAAAAATAATCAACAAAGATTAGTTAAGAATGAAAAACATTATAATTACTAAAAAAATATTCAGTAATATGTGAACAATTTAATACTCAATTATGTAATTAATAATAAATTATGAATTTATTGCATGGTAAATATTGAGTTTTTAATAATAAACTTAGAAACAATACTTCTGAGAGAAGCATGATTTTCAAATTTCGCGCCGGATTTCTGTAGAAATCAGCGAAATCAGAGAAAAACGAAAAAGAGGCTCACCGACGATAGCAAAAGCCAGGCGTATGATAGTGTGTGTGGTCATATGGAACATATGGAAGGAGTAAGTTTGCCGCGAGAGTGGGGGCCGTTTGCGTCCGCCGTCTGGCACCACTGTTTCAAAACATATACCGAACAAAATTTAAGTTTTTATAAATTTTATGTTAAAATTTTTTTTTATTTTCTTTAAAATGGGTGAACTTACAATTTTGTCCGTTACTGTAAAAACACTTTATCTGATAAATATCCAAAAGTCCAGTAAACTCTTAACGAATTTATAAAGATATTTTATAGGAAAAACATTAAAACTGCTTCTACTCAAACAAGTATCAAGCCTATTTTACAGGGAACAGTTACAAATAATTATATCTCATTTCGAACTAAATGTCTTTTCATTTTTCTTAATTCAAATTTGATTGAATTCACTTAAAACTTGTTACTCGGGGGTTTTTAGAGTTCACACATTACGAATCAAATTTGAAAATTTTTTCGACATATTGGATATACAATTTTTAATTTCTAAAAATTTATCTCAGATTCGAAATCAACGATCCCAAATACCCCCAAATAACACGTTTGAACAGCATGTGACTATTAGAAATTCAATGTTAACTTTTTCGATCACTTTTCTCTTTAAATATTTAATAAATGGAGCTAAATTTTTT
Organism: Leptopilina heterotoma; assembly: GCF_015476425.1. Taxonomy (NCBI): domain Eukaryota; kingdom Metazoa; phylum Arthropoda; class Insecta; order Hymenoptera; family Figitidae; genus Leptopilina; species Leptopilina heterotoma. The sequence continues at coordinate 3,908,838 of NW_025110986.1, forward strand.
TTTAATAACTGACTGTTGGGATCAGAAATCACGTAAAAATTATCTGCTTTTGGAAGACATCTTCATTTCTTATCTCTTTTTTTAAAACATTCTTTAAAACAACAGACGGAATAAAAAATGGTTTCCGGAAGTCATATGGTAAACACCAGATGACGTATCGCAATTCTGCAGTTCCCAATAAGTGATGAATTAAAAGTGTATTTTTAAGTGACTTATACTTAGATTTCATCGTTAGTGACTAAACAATTTACGAATACAATTTTTTTATTTCGATTGTGTTAAGATTTTCTGGCTAGAGACTTGAAAAAGTCTAAAATAATTCTCTTAATAGAATCTTAAGTAATTTTTCGAATCAGTCATTAGCCAGTTAGGAAAGAAATTCTTGTTACTATTATGATCAGATTTTCTAATCCGTATCTTGTGAGATGTACTGAACAGAAAGTGAAATTTTTTCCGTCCAGTGAAATTGTCCAGTTACTTATTCAGGACTTGCAGGTATTGATTGATAAATTTTTATAATTTTAATTGTAAATATGACCATGGTTATTCCGAAAATTTAATAATTAAAAAAAATAAATTTTTATTTGTTTTATTCGAAGATAATTAAATTTTAAAAAATTATGATGAAAAAATTCTAAGAATAAAGTAGGGTAGAGAATAGTTAGAATAGTTACGCCCATCGTTTTTTTTGACATAAAAAAAATTGTAAAATCGCTGTAGTTCGGAACAGAATCGAGTTACAGCAAAATAATGTGGGAAAATTGTAGCTAAGAAGTCAAGTTTTCAGACGGTCCTAATCATTTTTTTATTTTTTTTTTAAATACATTTTTTAGACTCAAAAATTCAAACAAGAATAGTAATGCCCCATCCTACCCTAGTTTGTAAAAATATTTTAATGTAATTTTTCGAAAACAATTAAATTTATTAAATGAGTTTTTGTATACTTTTAAAAAAACTTATTAATTTATTGAGGAATTTTAATGAAATATTTTGAACATAATCGTTCTTTCCAAAATGCTAAAAATAATTCTAAAATGTTATTATTTTTTGTATGTATTTTAATTTTCGGAAATATGTAATTCAAAATACTGAAAATATTGCATTTTAAAAAACTAGAAGCGAATTTTCATTTTTAAATTAACGTTTAAAGATTTTTCATTAAATTTTTTGATAATTCATTCAAAATTTACAATTAAAATTCTTGAAAAGTTGATTTTCAGAAATTGTAACTAAATACTTGAAAAAACTCAATTATTTTTAGTTAAATTTTATTGATTTTAAATTATACTCATCTTTTTAATAGTATATTTTTAAAGTTTAAATGGAAAAATAATTTTTTAAAGATTTATTTATAGTTATTTTTTGCACTATAAAAATCGAAATTTATATTTAATTTAATCTAAAAAAATACATATGGGTCAATCTCTAGAAATGAACAAATTCAGAATTGAAATTTCATTTTAAAAAAAGTTGAAAATTCACTTTTATTATTAGTCCTTTGGCAAAAGGGGGATCCTAATAAGCCTATAAAATACGTGGTTACAATCTTTATCAACATTATTATTAAAAATTAATGTTTTTTAATCAGAATTTTTGTTGAAAATTTCTCGCAGCTAAATGGGTTTCAAAATTGATGAAAATTAATTAAAACTCGTTACTCAGGGGTTTTAGGGGTCGCCGATTACGAATCCGATGTCAGTTTCTCAAAATCCAAAATGGTGGATCCAATATGGCAGACACTTTCTTCAAAAATTTAACGGATTTGCTTGAAACTCGTTACTCGGGGGTTTTCGGGGTCGCTGATTATGAATTTCAAGATAGTTTTTGAAAATTGAAAATGGCGGATCCAATATGGTGGACACTTTTTTCAAAAATTCTTCGGGTATGCTTGAAACTCGTTATTCGGGAGTTTTCGGGGTTGCTGATTACGAATCCGATGTCAGTTTTTGAAAATTCAAAATCCCGAAATCCCCAGAGCAAATGGCTGATCTAGTATGAATAATTAATTAATTATTCATACTAGATCAGCCATTTGCAATTTTCAAAAACAAACATCAAATTCGAATTCAGCGACCCCAAAAACCCCTGAGGAACGAATTTCTATCGAATAGCATCAATCTTCAAATTATCCGCCATATTGGATCCGCCATTTAAAATTTTTTAAAACTGATCCAAAATTCGTAATCAGCGACCCCGAAAACCCACTAATAACAAGTTTCAAGCAAATCCGATGAATTTTTCAAAAAGTGTCCGCCATGTTGGATCCGCCATTTTGAATTTTTAAAAACTAATAACAGATTCGTGATCAGCGACCCCGAAAACCACCAAGTAACAAATTTTATGCAAATCTGAGCAGTTTTTAAAAAAAATGTCGGCCATATTGGATCCGCCATTTTGAATTTTCAAAAACTGACATGAGATTCGTAATCAGCAACCCCGAAAACCCCCGAGTAACGAGTTTCAAGCAAATCCGATGAATGTTTTAAAAAATTGTCCGCCATGTTGGATCCGCCATTTTGAATTTTCAAAAATTATTATCATATTCGTAATCAGCAACTCTAAAAATCCCCGAGTAACGATTTTCAGGCGAATCCGATGATTAATAAAGTCTGTAATTTACGTGCTGTGTAATGGAAATATACCATGGGTAACGGAGGGGAGTTTTCTTCCATTATACAGCTTCAAAATGTTATGATTATAATATAAAAAAAATAAATATTATAATAAATTAATGACAGCATTTGTTTTCTTTGTTTTTAAATAAAACAATGTTTTAAAGATTATTAAAAATTATTATTATTTACGTCCTAAAAACTAAATTTACTGCGGTAACGGAGGGGAGTTTTTATTGTGTCGATGATCACTGACAAACTAAAGATTCTTTTAAAACTAATTGTTTTCATTTTGTTTCATCATTTTATGCAATAACCATAACTATACTGACACTACAAAGAGTTTTGATGTATTTATTTCTATTTTATCGTTTTTGTTTATATTTTATAATTATATTTGTGAGCGGTAACGGAGGGGAGTTTTATTTCTGCACAAAACTAATTTAATTCTAGGTAAAAATAACTAACAAATATTTTACTTTATTTTTCATGATTGAATTAGAAATAAAATAATAAGTAGATATTACCGGGCAAAAGATTTTTTTGTATTACAGAATTAATATAATACCTTTTCTATAAATGAAACTTACTTCATGAACGGTAACGGAGGGGAGTTTTTATGCTATATAAACACGTGTATCTTTAAATATTTTAAATTTTCGATTTATTTTTCATAGGATCCGATTAAATCATGATGAATGCTATTATTAGGACGTAAAGATTTTGAAAAATTATTATTATTTATTTTTAAAAATCTAATGTACGTGTCATGTGTCCCGATTGTGAGAATGACCCATATATACAATATTTGGAAAAAGTCGAAAATATCTCAATTTTCTAAATTTCCCTGACAAAAGTTTTTTTCCTGACATTTCCCTGACAATTTACTGACATTAAAATTACTTTCCCTCTACAATTTTGAACTAAACCTCATCTCTAAATCAATTAATTTAAATAATTTTCCAAAAATTCTTTTAGAATTTAATTATATTTTTAAATAATTTTTGAAAGATAATAGTTTTCAATTTTGAAAAATTTTCAAATAATTAAAATTTGGCAAAATATTTTTAAAATAATTGAATTTTTGAGAAATATAAATAAAAAAAATGATTAAATTTTTGAAGAATTTTAATGATAAACAGGACCATGAGTTCTCAAAAATTTTAATAAAAAAAGAAAGTTAAAAATCTAAAATTTAAAAAGTGAATTTTCATAAATTTTGATTTACATTGTTTGAAGATAATTGAATCTTAAAAAATTATTATGAAACAATTCTAATAATTAGTTTTTAAAAATATTTGAATGTAATTTTTCGAAAATAATTGAATTTCTTAAAAGAATTTTGGTATAATTTCAAAAAAAGAATTAATTTTTCGAGAAATTTTAATAAAATATTTTGAACATGATTGTTTTTTCCAGAATGCTAAAAATAATTCTAAAATGTTATTATTTTTTGTATGTATTTTAATTTTTGGAAATATGAAATAATATAAATAATTTAAAAAATTAGAAGCTAATTTTCACTTTTAAATTTACCTTTAAAAGATTTTTCAATCTACTTGATTGATTTGATTTTCAAAAATTGTAACAAAATGCTTGAAATAAATTAATTATTTACAATAAAATTTTCCAAAATTTCAAGTATTCAAAAAGATTTTTATTATAGATATATTTGAAAAATTTAATTATGTTGAAAAATGCTTCAAAAAGTTTTTTTGAAAGAATTGTTTATAGTTAATTTTCGCATTATATAAATCAAAATAATTTGCACTTTTTTACTGAAAATTATGGCATTTTGTTGCAATGTTTTAAAAAAAAGCCGAAAAAAGTCCCAATTTTCTTAATTTTACTGACAAACAATTGTTTTCCTAACATTTTCTTGACTTTACTGCCAAAAATTTTACTTCCTAGATTTTACTGCCAAAAAGTTTGTCTCCCTGACATTTCCCTGAATTTACTGACATGTGACAACCACTTCTTTATTTATAATAAATGAAAATATTTTTAATTAAAACATTTTGTTAAAAAATGGAGTAAAAATTATTACTTGTTTAAAATGTATAAAGATATTCATTTTATCTCATGGCAAAAACTGACGCATGTGACCACGTGTTACTTTTTATTCATTGGATAAAATGGACGCATTCTTCATAAAAGTGGAAATAATGAATAGTATTTCTCCTTGTCAAACAATAAGAAACTTTCATTACAATATATATTACCATACCTTTTTCTTCTTCTTCTTCAATCAATTGAAGTTCAGCCAACTATCAGAAAACGTGTTATTTTATTAAATTTCACTGCCGCTCCAAAAAATCCACGTGTGTCAACGAAATGGTAACTTGTAATGACGTGTTCTCTAGGCTCCTTGTTCTTTGCGCAGTGGCGCACACGTGATGTCGAGTGATGCCGAACGATGTCGAGTGATGTCGTGTGATGTCGACCGACAGCTTCGGGCGAATAATACAGGGAACCTCCTTTACAATAAATAAAAATATTTTTAATTAAAACATTTTGTTGAAAAATGGAGTAAAAATTATTCACTTGTTTAAATTGTATGGAGATAGTTTTCATTTTATCTCATGGCAAAAAATGACGCTTGTGACCACGTGTTACATTTTACTCAATGGATAAAATGGACGCTATCTTCATAAAAGTGGAAACAATGAATAGCATTTCTCCTTGTCACAAAATAAGCACTTTCTTAATAATATATTTTACTATACCTTTTTCTTCTTCTTCTTCAATCGATTGAGGTTCAGCGAACTATCAGAAAACGTGTTAAATTTTATTAAAATTCACTGCTACTCCAAAAAATCCGCGTGTGTCAACGAAGTGAAACTTGTAATGACGTGTTCTCTAGGCTCTTTGTTCTCTGCGCAGCGGCGCACACGTGATGTCGAGTGATGCCGAACGATGTCGACTGATGTCGAGTGATGCCGAACGATGTCGAGTGATGTCGAGTGATGTCGACCGACAGCACTTTCTTAATAATATATTTTACTATACCTTTTCCTTCTTCTTCAATGAATTAAAGTTCAGCCAACTATCACAACACGTTATTTTATTAAAACTCTCAAATTCACTGTTGCTCCAAAAAATCCGCGTGTGTCAACGAAGTGATAAGTTGTAAAGACGTTTTTCTCTAGACTACGTGTTCTCTGCGCACTTGCGCACACGTGATGTCGAACGATTTCGAGTGATGTCGACCGACAGTATCGTGCGCATAATATAGGGAACCCTAGTATTCTCTGCGCACTCATGATGTCTACCACCAGTATCGTACGCATAGTACAGAGAACCCTAGCAAATAATTCGACTTTCATTTTAAGTACATAGAGAAAGGTAAATTATGCGATTGAAAAATGCATAATTTTTTTAAATTATGTAAAAATATAATAATATTATGTTAATTCGTATTTTAAACCATTTGCAATATAATTTTAGAACGCATAATATTGCATAATTTTTTACTCTTCATACAATTTTATTATTTTTTCATAATTATCGAAAAATTTTGACCAAAATTGTCAGAATAGTGTTTTTCTTTAACTAAACCATGCGTAAATTTTTTTAGTTTATTTTTTTATAATGTTTTTCAAAATTAATTGAATCATAATTAAATGAGTCATTTTCATTGAAATTTTCACTCAAAAATTTTTTTTTATTAAACAATTTTTTTAGAATTCTATATCAAAAATAAATAAATATCTATATTTTTTATTTGACCAAAATTGCGGAAGTTATCCGAAAATTTATTTTTTTTCCGAAAATATTCCGGAAAAAATCCGAAAATTTTTTTTTTCCGGAAATCTTCCGGAAAATTTCCGCAAATTTATTTTTTTACGGAAATCTTCCGTAAAATTTCCGGAAATTTTTTTTTTTTTACGAAAATCATTCGGAAATCTTCCGGAAACTTTCCGGAAATTTATTTTTTTTACGGAAATCTTCCAGAAAATTTCCGGAAATTTATTTTTTTTCCAGAAGATTTCCGGATGATTTACGTACAAAAAAAATAAATTTCCGGAAATTTTCCGAAAGATTTCCGGATGATTTCCGTAAAAAAAATAAATTTCCGAAAAATTTACTTTTTTAAGGAAATCTTCCGGAAATTTATTTTTTTTTCCTGAAATCTTCCGGAAAATTTATTTTTTTACGGAAATCTTTCGTAAAATTTCCGGAAATTTATTTTTTTTACGGAAATCTTCCGGAAAACTTCCGGAAATTTATTTTTTTTACGGAAATCATTCCGAAATCTTCTGGAAACTTTCCGTAAGTTTATTTTTTTACGTAAATCTTCCGGAAAATTTCCGGAAATTTTTTTTTTGTACGGAAATCTTCGGAAAATTTCCGGAAATTTATTTTTTTTACGGTAATCATCTGGAAATTAATTTTTTTTTATGGAAATCTTCCAGAAAATTTCCGGAAATTTATTTTTTTTTCGGAAGATTTCTGGATGATTTACGTAGGGGAGTATAGTCGAGGTTGGACCACTGTCTAGGTAGGCCATTCGCGTTTTTTTGTCAAGTTCACTAGCGCCACCTACGCGCATACTTGTCGAAGCTTGTCTTAGTGAAACCTAACTTTTTGTTGAATTACATTTTCGAAGAATCAAAAATTGTGTTCTCTGTGACAATGGTACAAAAAAAGCTCAAAAAAAGTTTTGTGCATAATGTAAAAAACCATTAATAAAAGATAAAAAAACAAATTGAATCGTCAAGGCAAATATGCAGAAAATTTGTGGGACTTATGGTTGAAAGAAAAACAAAGCAAAAAATCGAATCCCGAAACGTATTTCATTATGGTTACAACAATTCGGTAATGTTACTTACTGTCAAGGTCGGCCACTATGTGTTTAAAATGCGCAAAGATGAGGACGAGCTACTTCATTTGCAAAAACTGCAATTCTGTATAACTCATAATATAATTCATCATCTTATTAATATTTTTATTTAATTTTATTAATATTTTAGTGCAAAATTTTTTTTATTTATATTTATTTTTTTATATTGTTTATTTTTATTATTTTGTTATTTCATTAAGTTACAAACTGTAAACACTAAAGAATCAATTTTCCGTAACTCCAAACATGTTATTTTATTTTTTAACGATTAATGCCCTGTGAATTTTAAACATGGCCGACCTTGACTGTAAGGACCAACCTCGACTACAAATTTCTTTTTTCTTAAATCTTTATAACTTTTTCATTTTAAAACAAAAATGAAATAAAAAAAAAGAAATGAATGAAAAATAAAAAAGGAATTCCAAACCCGTCTTCAGAATGGCGAAACAAACATAAAGATAATGTATCTCCATGGTTCTCCAGCAATAGTCAACAAGTGACTCACCAAAAAAATACATCTATAAAAATTTATTATCAAAATGTCCGTGGTTTAAATTCTAAACAACTATTAGTTAATTGTTACCAAGACATTTTATTGTACACTATATATGTATTAACAGAATCATGGCTGAAACCTCATATAAGTTCTTATCAATATTTTGATTCTTCATCCTTTTCATGTTTTCGAAAGGATCGCATTGACAGAAAAGGCGGTGGTGTCTTTATTGCAGTAAGTAATTTTTTTACTACCTCCTTAATAAATTTTTTGACAATAAATAATAAATACCCGTCTATAGATTTATTAGGCATAAGAATTTCTAAACACACATTATCTTTTTTACTCATAACTACATACATTCCTCCTGACACTCCCCTACCTATTTTTTCTTCATTTTTTTCTGACTTGCAAGAATGCATGCTCACGTATAATGATTCTATAATTTTTTTAGGTGATTTCAATTGTCACTTAAATGCTTTTGACACCAAATCTTATATCCTAAAAAATTTTATGACAACTTTACAATTAAAACAATGTAATACTATTTTTAATCAATATTTAAAAATGTTGGACTTAGTTATTACTAATCAAGAATGTCAAGTATTGAAGGTAACATGCCCTTTGGTACCAGAAGACTTTCACCACCCAGCCTTTTTTGTCAATGCTACTATTGTCTCTACGCATCGTTTTTTAACTTCCTCATTTTATAATAATGTTGATATACCTCATGCGAATCCAACTTATAATTTTAAGAAAGCAGATTACCAAGCGTTATATGCTTATATGTTTGACATGGACTGGTCGTGCCTCAGTTTCATCACTGACTCTAATGAAGCTTGTTACGAATTTTTATCAAAATTGAATTACGTTTTTTCTTTATTTGTACCTAAACGTTCTAATAATGCTAAATTTAGTCGTCGATATCCACCGTGGTTTGACCAGCACATTATAAATGACATCAACTTAAAACACAAATTATTAAAAAAGCGATCTAAAAACACTTCTAAATATTATGAAGATCAAATAAAAATTCTATCAGAATCAATCCACAAGAATATTAAACATGCTTACTATGTATATATACGAACAACTGAATGTAATTTAAAACATAATCCAAAAAATTTTTGGAAATACTTCAACAAACATAAACCATGTGTACAAATACCTGACGTGATGTATTTAGATGATTTAAAATTAACTAACCAGCAGGACATTGTCAACGAATTTTCAAAATTATTTTCAACCCATTGTCGATCAAGTTCGACCTCTCTTCCAACTACTGTTAATAATTTTCACGTTGATAATTTTTGTAATACACCTTTTTTGTTATCAAGTGTTACTGTACTTAATGCTATAAAAAAATTAAAGCCAACAACAACGTCAGGTCTTGATAACATTCCAAGTTTCCTTATTAAGGATTGTGCGACTGTATTGTGTCAACCTTTAACAACAATTTTTAATATAGCTCTCACCACAGGAGACTTTCCCAGGGAATGGAAAATGGCTAAAATCGTCCCAGTTTATAAACAAGGTGACAAAGATGTAATAAAGAACTATCGACCAATAGCCATTATCCAAAATTTTGCGAAGGTCTTTGAACGTGCAATTGTCGACACAATACAAAATTCTTTATCATATGTAATAATTGATCAGCAACATGGTTGTATAAGTAAACGATCAACCGCGACCAATCTTTATGAGTTTACACAATTTGTTAACTTAGCATTACAAAACGGTTATCAGGTTGATGTTATTTATTTAGATTTCGCAAAGGCTTTCGACACTATAAATCATGATATTTTATCTGATAAACTACAATTGTTAAATCTACCTTTCAACCTTCACTTATTATTGTTAAATTATCTCTCGGGAAGGTCACACCAGGTCAAGGTCGGTAATTACTTTTCTACTCCTTTTACTCCAACATCAGGTGTTCCCCAAGGGTCGTCACTTGGATCTCCTCTTTTTAATATATACATAAATGACATCAACCATAACATAGCTTCGAAAATTCTTATTTTTGCTGATGATGTAAAAATTTATAAACTCATACAAAATTATGATGATGTTTCCCTTCTCCAGTCTGACTTAAATTTAATTTTTGATTGGTCTGTAAAAAATAAACTTCCCTTGAATATTTCTAAATGCCATTCTTTATCTTTTACTAGAACAAAGACGTCCATAAAATGTGATTATTTAATAAACAACATCGCTTTAGAAAGAGTAACAAGTACATGTGACCTTGGAGTGACTTTCGATAATAGATTAAGTTTCAATGATCAAATATCTCAAGTAGTGTCTTCTGCATCTAGGGCCTTGGGATGTTTATTAACGTCAACTAAGTATTTTAGAAATTTGTCAACAATAGTTGCATTATATAAATCTCTGGTTCTTTCTAAAATAAATTATATCCCATTTATATGGATTCCTTATTACAACAAATATAATGATGAACTGGAGAAAATCCAAAAATCTTTTCTAAAGTACTTGGCGTTTAAAACTGATGGGATTTATCCACAACAAGGCTGTGATTATCTCGATTTGTGTAACAGGTTTCACTTTCGTACAATAACCCAACACAGAATCCTGTACGCGACTTTGTTCTTATGGAAGATCCTGAATTCCCAAATAAACGCTCCACAACTTCTCGCCCAGATACCTTTTAGAGTTCCTCGTCCTGCTTCCAGAAATCTACAACCCTTTTACCTTGATCGGACCTCAAATGCAGTCGCAGAAGTCGCACCCTTGTATTTTTCGTGCAACCACATAAACTTGATGTTCACACAAATCAAGCCCGACCTTGATTTATTTTTCTCTTCTAGAAAAACTTTCCAATCTGCTCTTGATATTTATATTGACAACTGTTGTTGACAATGTCGTTCTCAAATTCTACTATCAATTTAATTTTTATGTTTTTTTTAGACTTAAGTATTGTTAAATAATTAATTTTATTTTTTTTTCTCTTTCGTAACCCATGTATGGTCCATCTTGGACTGCGGGAAAGTTTATGTAAATAAATAAATAAATAAATAAAACCAATCAATTTACTTTGTACAAAAAAGATGTTCCTATTAAACAGGACTTTCCAACCATATACTTCAATTGTCCAAATTCATTTTTAAAAAAAAGTTATAAACAAAAGTCAAAAAGGTGGCCGACCTCGACTATGTTCCCCTACAAAAAAAATAAATTTCCGGAAATTTTCCGAAAGATTTCCGGATGATTTCCGTAAAAAAAATAAATTTCCGGAAGATTTTCGAAAAAAAAAAATTTCCGTAAAGTTTCCGGAAGATTTCCGTACAAAAAAAATAAATTTCCGGAAGATTTCCGAATGATTTCTGTACAAAAAAAAATTTCCGGAAACCCTTCCACATGGGTATGAAAGTGATTTACACGAAAATTTCTAAAATTCTAAATACTTTTAAAGCCATAATATAAAACAATATACTTTAGGGTTAGACCCCGTCAAAAAAATTACAATTTGCATGGGGTCTTCGGATTATTCTGCAATTTGGTGAAGTTGTTATATTTGATGACAAAAATAAGTGTACCATAGGATTTTTAAAAATTTTCAAAATTGTAAAAGTTACGCCATTTTGAATTTTTTTATAAGATTTTCTTTAAATATGAATATTTCCGAAACAATTTAACGGATTTTTATAAAATTTAAATATGTTATACTTAAAATCATGTCCTTTCAGAATTTTTCAAAAAAAAATTTTTTTTTTCAAAAATACAGTAAAAAAATTTTTTTGAATCGATTTATTAAGTACACGACCGATTTTTGAGTATTTTTCGATATATAATAAAATAATTTTGAAGAGTAAAGTGTAAAAAATCCCACTACCCGTGTAGAAATTTAACCATGGCCCAAATAGGGGCCAGATCTTTTAATCATTGTGTAGGCCATAACATGGCATGAAACACCTTCCCAGATCGGGCCAAAGTCTGGCCAGACTTTGGCCCGATCTGGGAAGGTGTTTCATGCCATGTTATGGCCTATATATGGCAATTTCTACACGGGTATGAGGCGTCCCGGGCAAAAGATACTGCGCTGGCATTGAAACGTGGTCGCGCTTCCACAAAAGTTGCAATATCTTGAAAACTTTTGAAGTCTCCATCGTTTTCTTTTTTTTAAATGAAAGGTGAAATTAAAAGGAATATTTTATTATATTCAAAAAATTTTTTTTACTGTATTTAAAAAAAAAATTTTTTTTTGTTTTTTAAAAAATTTTGAAAGGACATGATTTTAAGTATAACATATTTAAATTTCATTAAAATCCGTTAAATTGTTTCGGAAATATTCACATTTAAAAAAAATCTTATAGAAAAATTCAAAATGGCGTAACTTTTACAATTTTGAAAGTTTTTAAAAATCCTTTGGTACATTTATTTTTGTCATCAAATATAACAACTTCACCAATTTGCAGAATAATCCAAAGACCCCATGCAAATTGTAATTTTTCTGACCCTTCAGAAAAAATCCAAAGTCTCTAATATGTGTCGAATAATATAGTATATTTAATAAAATATATAAATTCTTATTATTATCCTTCGGAGAACACACCTCTTTTTTAGGTCATTTTTTAATGCTCAACCAATTTTGAACTGTTCATCTGCTTAACCTAAGGATTTTTTGAAAATATAGTTTAAACTCTGTAAAATAAGTCTGTGTACTTTAAAACCCTTATAAAAAATATTAAACAATAGATAAAAAGCTTTTCGCAAAAAGTCGTGGGGTCAAAATGACCCCATGTGTTCTCCGAGGGTTATTATTTATTTTATTATTTTTTTTTTATTTATAACTATTTCGCTATGAAGGGTGCTATCCCGCATGTAAGCAGAAAGCATAAAACCGAAAGCAGAAAATAATGAGTGCAAGAGAGATAGTAAGATATCTGATATTCTTTTCACTCTTATGAAATCCTGCTTTCGGTTTTACGCTTTCTGTTGACATGGTGCATTTAATTTTAAGGGTGTATTTTAACCTTTTCCGGTAGAAAAAAAAATTATTTAAAAATATCGAAGTCGCGTTCATACTAAGCTGTAAAGGTGTTTTTACAATAGCTTGCAATTGTTTTGTCTGATTGAAAGTAATTGCGTATAAGTTTGTTTTGTATCAGTAAATTCAAAGCCAATCGTAGTAAATTTATATGCAGAATATAAATTCACTTTAAATCAAACAAAAAAAGGCAATGACAACACGGAAAAAAATGTGTTAAACTTGTTGAGTGTAGTTTCCAGAAGGTGTTGTTTTAACAACATATACTTACTTTGATATTAAATATTGGTAGATAATTTTTATAGGTATTTCATTCACATTACACATTAATAATAATTATATACTTTTAAAACATTAAAACTTGTCACACAAACTTGTATGAGATTAATTGTCCGATTAATATACTTAACCAATACGTTGCTAAGTTAGTTGCTAAGTTAGTATGCTATAATATTGGCCCAATCATGAGATTCTTTCACCATTGGAAGCTTGCCGTAATCTTACACGTCAATTTTGTTTGCAAGATTGCGTGCTATTTGGGACTGAGAAACAAATCTTATGTCTTCTAACTTTTTTTAATATTTCATAGTAATTTTTTATAATAATAACTTGTAACAAGTGAAAAATTCACTTATTGATCGAGAAGACCACTTATAACGAATAATAGCTACGTGAAATTACACATAATCAGATTTAGAAAAAACCATATTACTATATTACATGAATGGGAATTATTATTAGGAATTATTAATAATTTAATATTATATTTTAATTAATTAAATCTTTTAACTAATTTCTCATCTGAGAAAATTGTCAGAAATGAGACCAAGAAATTTCCGGGACTCACTACCGAGAAATACTCGGGAATTTATCTGCAGTGAACAACAAATGAATGTCATTTCTGGAAATCACTTCCGGGAAATTCCCTGAAACTGTTTTAGGTTTTTGTTGTAAAAATTAAATATTAGCTGCTACAGCTAAAGATTAGATATCTTTAAATAGCTAACTTACTTTTCTCCCTAAATTTTCAAACGTTTTACGAGTATAAAAGTTTTAAAACAAAAGAAAGAAAAATATACCAAAAAAATTACAGTTAAAAAATTTTGTACAAAATAACAAGAATTTTTTTTCTTTTGTAAAAAATACCATTAAAAATTTTTTTGTACAAAATAACAAAAAAAATTTTTTGGACAAAATAACAAAAAATAATTTGTAGAAAATAACAAAAGTAATACATTTTTTTTACGTACAAAATAACAACCAATTTTTTCTTTATGTACAAAATAACAAAAAGAAAATTTGTACAAAATAACAAATAAAGTCACGAAATTTTTATGTAAAAAATAACAACAAAAAATTACATATTTTTTTCAATTGTAAAAAGTTATTTTTCATAAAAATTTAATTGTTTAAAAAAACTTAATTAAAAAAATCAAATGTTAAAATAACAACATTTATTTTTTGTCAAATATAACTTTTTTATGTAATTTCTTGTGTAGTTTTGATACTGACTCAAAAAATCATTTAACATTTACATTAAATTTTCAAAATTAAGTGGATGCTGATAGCTGAGTATCAGTTCCAGCATCATAATAAATATAAACTTGAAGTTAACGAAAAAAAAATTTCTATACAGAAATATTCTCAACCCTTTGTCATTCATGATGTCGTGTCTGCAATACATGTCTCCATTTTCAAGAATCTATATCAGAATAACGATTCGAAAATAAGCCTATTTTACAGAAATATGGTAACGATCTATATTATAATTTTTAATTAATAGTAATTCTTTCGCAATACTTTTGAAGGTTCATATCACCACAAGCATTAATTTTTTTTATAGAAGACTAATTGGAAATGTAAATATGGAGAAAGGTTCGGCTTTTCATGAATCAACCCATACTTATAATTATTAAGTTTTAAACAAAAATAAAAAAAATTTTAAGAAATATTCAATTACTTAATAAAGTACATATTTATCTTTTTATTTAAATAATTGAATTCTCGTACAACTATTTAATCATAAAAACTGATTTAACATTCGATTTCAGATAAAATTAAGAATAATAATTAAATAATTATTAGAAGCGTTATACAGTAGAAATATTTCTTTTAATATACTTTTAAATTGAAAGGTTTGAAAATTTTAATTATATTGGAAACATGTATTCAAATCAATTTACTATGAAATAAAAATTTAAACATTATTATGTTTAAATTTTTATTTCATAGTAAATTGATTTGAATAATTTTATTGAAAAATTAAAAATGTGATTAAATAACTGTTGTAATTTTTAGAAATTGATAAATTTCAAAAAGACTTTATTTGAAGATATTTAACCCTAGAAGGAGTAACTGGGGTGTCTGGACACCGCAAGCAAAATTTAAAGTATTCCCATGGCTTAACCAATAATTTTTTTACGCTCAAAACTTGTTGATAATTTAGTTTGAACCTCTATCTTTTGACACCTGTATGTGCCACCAAAAGTTTTGCTCTAGGAAGAGCTCAAACTCCTGTTAAAATACGTCTGGGGTGTCCGGACACCCCAGTTACTCCCTAACGTTAGAAAAATTGTCAAGATAAGTAAATTCAAATTTTTAAAAAAAATCGTTTTTAATCAGTTAAAATCATCTGATAAAGTATAAATTGATAGGTTATGCATGAAAAAGTTGTATTTTATGAAAAAGAAACATTTTTATACAAAAATTCTATTTTTATGAAAAATAGACATTCTGTATTTGTAACAACTTATGATATTTGAGTTAAGATTTATTAAAAATTTCTGTGCTCTCTCTACAGTCAGAAATTAAATTCTAATACAGAAAAATGTAGTAATATGACAGTCAAATTTAAATTATAAATTCTATATTGTTAATAATATTTTAACATATATTAGAGTTATTAAGAATTGTTAATTAAAACTTTGATTAAATATTAATTTACAGAATCATTTCATAAGTTATTAATTTTAATGTTAATATATTCAGATATATTAAGTTTGTAAAATTTTAAATTTATAACACCATTTCTAGTAAATATTAATTGTTTAAGTCCATTTTATAGTTCATTTTTATGATTTTCACTATTCGTCAATTGTCTTTAATTTCTTTCACTTCAGATGTTCAAATAATTATGTTTTTTGGAAGTAATACAAAAACTAATTTTTTCCCCTAAAAGTGTATCTATTTAACTTTAAAAACCTAAAATAGTTTTAAAATTAGTCAAATTTTTAAGAAACTACAACGTTTTTTGTGAAAAAAGTCAATTTTGCAATTTTTTGGTGTTTTTTTTGGGTTTTTATGGTTTTTCTTCAAAATTTTTTTAATTTATCAAAATATGAATAATATTATTGTATTTCCTACTAAAAAACCAATCAATTCATTATAATTAATTTTTTTTACGTCAAATATAAACCTTATAAAACAAGTTTAAAGTGTGGGGTGTCGGGACACCCCAGTTACTCCTTAGAGGGTGAGTAAACTAACGTACTCCTTCTAGGGTTAAAATATTTTAATTACTGTGGAAAAATAAACCGGTATTTATATATTGATTTTAAAAAAATATTCTATTTTTGAATATACTTCAATTTTTAAAATATGAAAAAATTGAGTCGTCAAATTTAATTTTTTTATAGTTACTTTCTTTTGGTCTCAATTATATTTTTTGTTACTTTTTAAAAGTTAATTATCGAGTATAAAGCCTGTATTTTTTTTTGACAAAAAATGGTTTTAAGAAATGGGCATTTAAATTTTTTTGTAGTTTCAAAAAGATAAATTTATAAATCATAAGTGACGTTAGCAGTATTTGGTGCTTATTTGGTTTGAGTTCTTAATTTGTATACTTAAATACTATGTGAAAAAATACTTAGAATGCTCGGATCACTTTGATACTTTCACATATATGTGACCTGGTATGTTAAAAAGGACCTTAGGTCAAAAAAATAATTTTTATATTTTCTGTGATTCTTATAGAAAAAGATGTGATCTTTTCATCGCAATAAACCCTGCACATCTAGCTTGATTATTTTTTTAATTTAATGTGCAGAAGCAAGAATATCGACTTGCTAACTTTAAGAACGCTTTTCTCGAAAACTTGATTATGTGCGTAAGGGCCCTTTTAACTTACCAGGTCACATATATTAAAATGATAAATTGAGGGGAAGGATACAATAAAATTAATAGTATATTTAAAAAAATAAATTTTTTTAAATTGCATTAGTGGTATGACCCCTGAAGTGTGATTTATAAACCATTGATTTATATTAAATCATTCTTTTTAGAGTTCAAATAGTGATAATCAAGACTCATTGTTTCAATATTCTGATTTTCAAAGTGGAAATGACGTTGCAACTGACTCGACAACATCTTCAGAAACAACTTCTACACGAAATTTTTCTCCGTCAACTGTAAATCAAGATTTAACTGATTTCAATGAATCTGTGGAACAAGACAGTCTGTTACGATCTTCTTCATTTGAAGTACATTTATCATCATCTGAATCATCGACAGTAATGATAGATAATAATGATGGTGATGGAAACAGTAGTGGTAGTAACGACAATGGTAGTGTAGGCAATGCATCTAGCAACAATAGTAGAAATCTGAATGATAGTAACGATAACGATAGAGACTATAATATTAGTCTAAGTAATGAAAGTGACGATGACAGTAGCGATATTAATAGAAATGATCTCTCTGGACTGATTCTAGCAACCATGAGAAAGATTATTTTTTAAATAAAGAACAAAGAGACAAAATAGATAAAGTTTTAGAAACGATAACCCCGCCGGATGAAGTCACTCGAACTCCTCGAAAACTATCGCAGTTAAAAGATTGGAAAGCCTCCGAACTCAGAGCATTCCTGCTCTATTATGGGCCAATCATTTTAAAAGATCGAATCAAAAAGTCGGAATATTATAATCATTTTTTAATGTTCGTTAAATCAATTCATTTATTGTCGAAAGAGGAAATTTTACTTGTAGAAATTGATCTCGCGAAATATTTATTGAATATTTTTGTTATCGATGTTGCTCGATTGTATGGTCAAAATAAATGCTCGTATAATTTGCATCAATTAAAACATCTTGCAGATGATGTCCAAAAATGGGGACCGCTATGGGTTTGGTCGGCTTTTCATTCTGAAGACCATAACGATGAACTAGTCAGAATGTTACACGGGTCTAATAAAGTTGATGTTGAGTTAGCAAACACAATTAAAATTTTTCAAGCTCAGCGTTGTATTAATCATCTTATAAATCCTGAAAGAACAATAAATGTTTTCCAGTATTGCACACATGGTCCACCCGTTGCTAATGTTATCACAGCAGGCGAATTACGAGCACTAAGTTCTGTAACACATCTCACCCAAGATCAAATAATGAAAACACATACTCCGATTTTTAGTAGGTGTAAGATAAATAAAGATATTTTTACGTCGAAATTGTATACTCGTCAGAAGAAACGCACAAATTATTACGTGCAATGTAAAGCAGAGGAATCACTTTTCTTTGGTGCCGTCAATTATTACATTACAATTCAAGGAATTTTATATGCAGTTATAAATAAACTTATTGTTACAAACAACGGACGACAAGAAATTCAAAACAGGGAAATAGGTTTCAACCTGAATGAAAATATAATTCATGTTCGTGATTCTTATAGTATACTAATCGTTCCATTAAAAAAAAATAGTTTCAAAAGTTTTACGAGTAGAAAATTACGTATGTACTTTTATAAACAACATGGAACGAAAGTGATATGTTTCTTCAGAGGACATTGTAAAAGTCAAAATATCTTTATTTAAAAAATTGAGAATTTTACATAAAAAACCAAATCCGGCATCGTTTTAGCTGTGATTTATATATTAGATTCTATTCATTCGGCTCGCCTGTGAATTGTACTTCGTTCCAAAAAAGATATTGCGCTTATTTTTATGAATTTTAAACTTAATAGCAAATAATATGTGCTTATAATATCAAAATTTTTATGAAATTTAAATATTTTAGTCGAAAATTACATTATGCTTAAAATTCGTAATTAGGATTGTTAATATCAATTTGCTTAGTTTTCAAAAACCGCGAAATTAGTGACTCAAAAAAATGATGTGTCCTTTTTGTTCTATATTCTGTTTTATACTTCGAAAACGTTATGAAAAAAACCGAAACAAAATCGTAATTGCTGACAATAACGAAAGTCAAAGTTATGAATTTTATATAAAAAACCAAATCCGGTATCGTTTTAGCTGTGATTTTTATATTAGATTCTATTCATTCGGCTCGCCTGTGAATTGTACTTCGTTCCAAAAAAGTTATTGCGCTTATTTTTATGAATATTAAATTAAATAGCAAATAATTTTTGCTTATAATATCAAAATTTTTTTGAAATTTAAATATTTAAGTCGAAAATTACATTATACTTAAAATTCGTAATTAGGATTGTTAATATCAATTTGCTTGGTTTTCAAAAACTGCGAAATTAGTGACTCAAAAAAATGATGTGTCCTTTTTGTTCTATATTCTGTTTTAAACTTCGAAAACGTTATGAAAAAAACCGAAACAAAATCGTAATTGCTGACAATAACGAAAGTCAAAGTTATGAATTTTATATAAAAAACCAAATCCGGTATCGTTTTAGCTGTGATTTTTATATTAGATTCTATTCATTCGGCTCGCCTGTGAATTGTACTTCGTTCCAAAAAAGATATTGCGCTTATTTTTATGAATATTAAATTAAATAGCAAATAATTTTTGCTTATAATATCAAAATTTTTTTGAAATTTAAATATTTAAGTCGAAAATTACATTATACTTAAAATTCGTAATTAGGATTGTTAATATCAATTTGCTTGGTTTTCAAAAACTGCGAAATTAGTGACTCAAAAAAATGATGTGTCCTTTTTTTTTTTTTTAAAGCCGGCATCGATTTAGCTGTGATTTTTATATTATATTCTATTCATGCGGCTCGCCTGTTAATTGTACTTCGTTCCAAAAAAAGATATTGCGCTTATTTTTATGAATTTTAAAATTAATAGCAAATAATTTTTGCTTATAATATCAAAATTTTTATGAAATTTAAATATTTTAGTCGAAAATTACATTATACTTAAAATTTATAATTAGGATTGTTAATATCAATTGGCTTAGTTTTCAAAAACTGCGATATTAGTGACTCATAAAAAATGCTGTGTCCTTTTTGTTCTATTTGTATGTTTCATACTTCGAAACCGTCCCAGGTGCGAATTTAGGTTGGCCGCCAGAGTTTGAAGGTTGGCCCAAGGTTGGTCTAACTTTGGCAAGCAAAGTTTTGGTTGCCAGAGTTTGCCCAACTTTGGCAAGTACTTGTGCCCACAGTTGGCCCGACTTTGCAAGCCGACCATTAAATGCAGAGTTTAACCAACCGTCGGGCCAACTTTGGCAACAAAGGTTGGCACAACTTATCCAAACGTAGTTTAAAAGACTTTCAGTTTCGGTTGGCCGAACTCTGGGCCACGGTTGGCCCAACGGTTGGCAAAACTTTGTGAAACACAGTTTAATTGACTTACATTATTTTGGTTGGCCGAACTCTGGGCCACGGTTGGCCCGACGTTTGGCAAAACTATGTGAAACGCAGTTTAATTGACTTAAACTTTCTTGGTTGGCCGAACTCTGGGCCACGGTTGGCCCAACGGTTGGCAAAACTTTGTCAAATGCGGTTTAAATGACTTAACCTTTCTTGGTTGGCCGAACTCTGGGCCACGGTTGGCCCAACGGTTGGCAAAACTTTGTGAAACGCAGTTTAATTCACTTGATTTTTCTTGGTTGGGCGAACTCTGGGCCACGGTTGGCCCAACGGTTGGCAAAACTTTGTCAAATGCGGTTTAAATGACTTAAACTTTCTTGGTTGGCCGAACTCTGGGCCACGGTTGGCCCGACGTTTGGCAAAACTATGTGAAACGCAGTTTAATTGACTTAAACTTTCTTGGTTGGCCGAACTCTGGGCCACGGTTGGCCCAACGGTTGGCAAAACTTTGTCAAATGCGGTTTAAATGACTTAAACTTTCTTGGTTGGCCGAACTCTGGGCCACGGTTGGCCCAACGGTTGGCAAAACTTTGTGAAACGCAGTTTAATTCACTTGATTTTTCTTGGTTGGGCGAACTCTGGGCCACGGTTGGCCCAACGGTTGGCAAAACTTTGTCAAATGCGGTTTAAATGACTTAAACTTTCTTGGTTGGCCGAACTCTGGGCCACGGTTGGCCCGACTGTTGCAGCTTAAATATACATTTTGCGTTATGCACTCCCATGTGAGCGTAGCGTAGTGGTCAGTGTATAAGTCTTCGGTGCGTTAGGTTAGGGGTTCGATCCCAGCGAGCGATAGATATATTCGAAAATGTATGCATGAGATTGTGTTTAATAACACTGGTCGACAAAAAATAACTTTTTTTCTGATTCGAAGATCGGACAAGGATATTCTTATAGGATTTTTATCGCTGAACACGAATCTGACCTCTAAAAGTGCCCATCACGTCGAGATTTTGAGAAAAATGGACTCAAAGTCTCAAAAAACCCTGTTTTTGGCCTTTTTTATCACGTGTAGAGAATGATGCCGAGGTGCTAGAAATCTCTAATTAGTCTTAAATTAAAGCTTGAACTGTCAGCTATAAGAATCAAATCAAAAAAGTTCTGAATCAATTAAAAATTTTCATATAGCACAACTTTTTCATGTGCGCGCGCACTCTACTTGCACTCATAGAGCGGTACACAATGGCACACTTACTTATTTATTTTATTTGCGCTATTTATTGTTATTTATCATTTTTGGGGTCGCTGAACGTTGTTGATTAAATGTAAAGTCGTTATTAAAAAATTATTATTAAATTATTATTATTAAATTTTATGTCCACCATTTTGAAACCGCCATTTTGAATTTTTTAATAACGACCTTACATTCAATCAGCAACTTTCAGCGACCCCAAAAATGATAAGTAACAATAAATAGCGCAAATAAAATGAATAAGTAAATGTGCCATTGTGTACCGCTCTATGAGTGCAAGTAGAGTGCGCACGCACATGAAAAAGTTGTGCTATATGAAAATTTTTAATTGATTCAGAACTTTTTTGATTTGATTCTTATAGCTGACAGTTCAAGCTTTAATTTAAGACTAATTAGAGATTTCTAGCACCTCGGCATCATTCTCTACACGTGATAAAAAAGGCCAAAAACAGGGTTTTTTGAGACTTTGAGTCCATTTTTCTCAAAATCTCGACGTGATGGGCACTTTTGGAGGTCAGATTCGTGTTCAGCGATGAAAATCCTATAAGAATATCCTTGTCCGATCTTTGAATCGTTTTTAGTGTCGACCAGTGTAATAATAGGTAAAGGTTATATCTGATGTTCCCGCTAATAATAACGTGTTAATTGTTTAAATAATGTAGTTTTTTAATAATTTTTTACCTTTGGCTGTTGAAGTTGGCCAAACTTTGAAAATTGTGGTTGGCCTAACTTACGCATCTAAAGTTGTGCCAACTTTGTCGTCAGTCTTTGGACCAACCATTGAAATGTATAGTTGGCACAACATATGCATTGTAAGTTGGGCCAACTTCCTTATGAGTTGTCGGGCCAACCATCGTCGCCATTAGACGGTCGCCGTTATCATCTGTACGGTTGGCCCAACCTCTGGCACGAGAAGTTGGACCGACTTTGTAAAAGTTGGCCCAACTATGGGCCGACCAAAAAATCGCACCTGGGGTTATGAAAAAAGCCGATACAAAATTGTAATTGCTGACAATAACGAAAGTCAAAGTTATGAATTTTATATAAAAAACCAAATCCGGCATCGTTTTAGCTGTGATTTATATATTAGATTCTATTCATTCGGCTCGCCTATGAATTGTACTTCATTCCAAAAAAGATATTGCGCTTATTTTTATGAATATTAAACTTAATAGCAAATAATTTGTGCTTATAATATCAAAATTTTTATGAAATTTAAATATTTTAGTCGAGAATTACATTATACTTAAAATTCATAATTAGGATTGTTAATATCAATTTGCTTAGTTTTCAAAAACTGCGAAATTAGTGACTCAAAAAAAAGATGTGTCCTTTTTGTTCTATATTATGTTTTATACTTTGAAAACGTTATGAAAAAAACCGAAACAAAATCGTAATTTTTGACAATAACGAAAGTCAAAGTTATGAATTTTATATAAAAAACCAAATCCGGCATCGTTTTAGCTGTGATTTATATATTAGATTCTATTCATTAGGCTCGCCTGTGAATTGTACTTCGTTCCAAAAAAAATATTGCGCTTATTTTTATGAATTTTAAACTTAATAGCAAATAATTTGTGCCTATAATATCAAAATTTTTATGAAATTTAAATATTTTAGTCGAAAATTACATTATACTTAAAATTCATAATTAGGATTGTTAATATCAATTTGCTTAGTTTTTTCAAAATTCTATTCATTCGGCTCGCCTGTGAATTGTACTTCGTTCCAAAAAAGATATTGCGCTTATTTTTATGAATATTAAATATAATAGCAAATAATTTTTGCTTATAATATCAAAATTTTTTTGAAATTTAAATATTTAAGTCGAAAATTACATTATGCTTTAAATTCGTAATTAGGTAATTGATTCGGATTGTTAATATTAATTTGCTTAGTTTTCAAAGACTGCGAAATTAGTGACTCAAAAAAATGATGTGTCCTTTTTGTTCTATATTTTGTTTTATACTTCGAAAACGTTATGAAAAAAACCGAAACAAAATCGTAATTGCTGACAATAACGAAAGTCAAAGTTATGATTTTTATATAAAAACTAAAGCCGGCATCGTTTTAGCTGTGATTTTTATTTTATATTCTATTCATTCTGCTCGCCTGTTAATATCTGTTTAACACTTTTAAAAGTTTGTACCATTACAAAGTTTAATTGAATAAAACTTTAATATCTATGATAAATCTATTGTTGAAGATATTTGAATCATTCTTGTATATTTAATAACAAATGTAATAAAAATAAATAGGTGAAAAGTATGTAAATAACTTTTAAAAAATTAATTACTAAATAATTTAGATAAATTAAAAAAAAATTCAAACAGCGCTTAATTATAATAAAACAAAATTTTATCTTTAATTTTTTTATTAAAGATACACATTGCAGTTTAATTTGTAGATATTTGATTTTGATTGATCTTAGACAACGAAATAATTGCTTCTTATAAACGATTTTTTCGACGTTGACGAGAAATTATCTGTACCATGCATGGATACGTGGAAACCTTCTGCAGTGACCGTCTTTCATGTTTCAGGGTTAACTTTCTCGAAGAAGTTATCTAGATTTGCCATAGATCCAGGTAAAAGTACCCAGAGAGAGTCTAGGGGTCGACTTTTGATTCTTTGCAGATTTGTCACATTGGAAAAGTTGTCGGTAAAATACCTGTCCTTTAAACTGACACTTGGATACATAACAATAAGTCATTAACCCTGCAAATGTTTAACTGAAACTCTAAATGTGCTCTTGACTACTTCCTGGTGTTAATTGAAACTTTTCCAATACTTACAAACAATTTATAACCCCCTGAACAAGAATTTTGCTTCAGGGACTCCTGCAACGTTTCCCGATAGTGTTTAACAAGTTTGCGAGAATTTTTCTGGGAAATTCCCTAGAAATTCCCGGGAATTGACTCCTGGGAAATTCCCAGGAATCAATTCTCGAGAATTTCCCAGGAGTCTCCCGAGAACATTTTCACGTGGGGGAGACTGGGGCGAAAAGTTAAATTTTGCATAAATGATTTTTTTAGACAATATAATCCGCTTAGATGCAAATATTTATATATCAATATTGTAGGGCAACTTGCCCCATACAACTTTCAATAAAAAAGTTTCTGATATTTTCGCATGTAATACATGTTTTGTCCTTTCTTGAAAATTTTGTTTTTTTAACTTCTCGCCCCATGCTGGGGCGAAATGTTAAATTCTATTTCTAGCCTACTAAAACTATTTTCTGATACAGTGAGTTCTCGCGAGTCGTTCAATTCTCGAAAATTTTCAAGATCATAAAACTCACGAGTCGTTCAACGCATAAGCCACGCCTCCAAGGCGATTTCAGGGATGTGTGAAACATATTTATCGCCCCGAAAGACACAATATTCAATGGCTTTGGTCCGTTTAAATTACACAGCACTGAGCACCGGCGCGCGCATGCTAGAAATTGAACGACTCGTGAATCGGACACTGATCAGCTGTTGAACGACTGGCGAGTTTGAACGACTCGTGAGTTGAACGACTCGCGAGAACTCACTGTAGGTGTTAAGTAGTAGATAAGTTAAAGTATTCATAAACAAGTAATTTAGTTAATAAAAGATCTGTGTTTATTGAACAAAAGCTTTAGAACAGTTATAAAGTTAAAAAAAAAATTTCAAAAAAAAAAAAATTTGGTTTATTTTACGTGAACGGTTTTGTTTTTTGACAGAGTACTTCCGTAATGTCAAATAAATCATTTTTAAACAAATAAGCCCAAAGAAACGATAAAAAAAATTTTAACAACATGTAAAAATTCATTTACCTTTTCGCCCCACCCATTATTTAACTTTTTGCCCCAGGATGCGTTTTTGGCTTTAACAACAAATATAAAGAATCTGACTAAAGGTATTTAGCAAATATCTTTAGGTATCTCTTCAGGGGACCCAAGTAATGAAGTAAAAAAATCGCGGTGAGAATAAATGCAAAAAATATACTTAAAAGTTGATATTTTCTTTTAGGAAAAAATTTTCAAAAGTAGGGTGAAAAAAAAATTTTAATATGGACACCACAAAAATTAGCAGAATGTCACATAACTCTGGACATTTATTTAGGGTGATAACAGCCTTCTATAATTAATATTGCAATGCTCTAACTATTTCCGTTCGAAAGATAATGAATTTTAACTGTTTTCACAATTTAACTTTTCGCCCCAGTCTCCCCTATTAATTAACATTTTTCCCATCTAAGGCATTAAAACTCAATATAATCATTTAAAAATTATACTTAAAGGTAAAATTTAACTAACTTTTTAAAATCATTAAAAAGATACTTGAGTTTGTCTTGTTTTAATAAAATTAATATAATTTTAGAAATACTTTACACGTGTTTATGTTCTTTGGATAAAGCTGAAATATGCATTCAGTTTATTTTAATACAATTAATGTTTTTTAAAGATAGTATTTAACATTAAAATTTACAAGTAAATATGTAAATAAAAAAGCCGAACAAGACATAACTTTATATAGAAACCTAACTTCTATGCTTGGCCATTTCTGGATAAAAAAATATCAAGCTAAAACAAAAATTGTGCCTTTTATAAAACATTTATAATATAAAATTTTTTTAATTTCTCATTTTAACTCATAGTAATCATAGTAATACAACACTATCCTACCTAATTTTTTTACACAAAAAACATTTTTATAATAAAGTTCAAAAATTTAGAAATTAAAAAATTATATTATTTTATTATTATATTATTTATATTAATTTATTTTTATATTTATAAGAAAATACAAAATTTTTATAAATTAAAAGAAATTTAACTTTTAGTCAGTTAAGTAATTTTTAGTTTTATTAAAGTATTTCAACATTAAATACTATTATAAAAATACTTTAAAATGAACAGTACAGTTGGTCACTTTATGCTTTAATTTTTTACCAATTTTAAGGAATTTAAAGTTAAAAATCTGTAATCAAAATTACTTCTAAAATAAGTCAAAAACATGATTCTGAAACTGGCACCTTATTATTATGGCACCTGTTTATTACCTTCAAGACTCTAATTTTTAACTGAAATAAAAAATATTCTTTTTTTAAGACAACATAAATTTTTTTATAATAAAAAACTGGGTACTTGTTTAAGATTCATTTAAAAAATATTAAACCATGCAAAGTATTATTCTGAAATTATATTATGTTTTTAATAAAACAAGGCAAACTCAAGGATGAGCTCAAGGATTTTTAACTGATTCTAGAAAGTTATTTTAATTTTTTTACAAGTTTAATTGTTGAAAAAGTAGATAATGTTAGCGACTTAGACGGGAAAGATGTTAATTTATCAATTGCAATTCTTAATTACAAAAAAGAAAAATTAGTTTATATAATTAAAAAGTAGTATTTAACACAATTTTTTAAAACTTACCTCCTTATCCTTATTTTTAATCACAAAATTTTTTTGTCTTATTTTTTTTAATTTTGAAGAGAGAAAAAACGTGTTCTTAACTTTGCACTTTTATTTTTCTGTATTATATACTGTAAAAATCTGTTAATAAACTGTAACTACTGTAAACTGTAACTACTGTTGAAGCTCATGTAAACAAAGAAAATACACCAATAGCAAGCGTCTCCGCTAGGATTTCTGACCAATAGCGACCGTCATCATCGTCTTTCAACCAATCGCGACCGTCACCATGATATTTTCAACCAACAGCGACCGACATAATGAAATTTTAGCCAATAGCGACCGTCATCATCGGATTTTAACCAATCACGACCGTCATCACCGTATTTCAACCACTCGCGACCGTCATCATGTCATTTTCACAACCAATCACGACCGTCACTCTCAAACTCCAGCCAAAAAATAGCTGTTTTTCTATTAAGGATAATACAACTAGCGACATGTACCTCACTCGCTAACGCTCGTTCGGTTGTATTTAAACTTATTTGTTTTTACTTATTCATTTTTATGTATTTGAACTAAGTAAATATTAACTGCACACTGAAAAAAAAGTATTGAACCAAGAAAATTTTTCTTGATTGAAGAAAATCGTGGGATTGAATATGGCCAAGACTATTATAGTATTGATTCAAGAAAACGATTTTCTTGACATAGTATATTTGGAAGAAGAACATATATTCTTGATCCTAGAAAATATGGAACTCGAACAAGAAGTTAATCGTCTTGTACGAAATATGAAATGTATTAAATGAATAAAATATTTTCTTGTTCTAAGAATATATATATAGTCAATTGAATTATTTTATTTTATTCATGCAATTTTTTGTAACGTTCGTTCAAGCAATTCAAGATTTAGATGAAGAAAACATTTATTTTGTGAGAAGATTCTTGATCCAAGAAAATATGGAGTTCGATAAAGAAATTAAGTAGCATGTAAGAAATGCAGAATATATTAATAAAATATGTTCTCTGAACGAGAAAATATTTTCTTAATTTTAGAAAATTTATAAATTTCAATAAAAAAAATATTTTCTCAACACAAGTAAATTATTTACTTGAATTACCTCCCCCCTTACCCCCATCCTATCTTTTCTAATACTTAGGTCAAACATTTTTATTATTTAATTAATTAACATTTATATTTTTTATTTAAATAATTGTTATTTTACATATATATTTACATTTAATTAATACTTAACACAAATACAACAAATATACCTTGAAAAAAAATTTTCCACGGTCGGAGGAATTGAACCCGGGTTGCACGCACCAGAAGCCGTCACGCTACTACTATGACATCCTAGCCGCAATGGACAGTTTTAAAAAACTGATATTTAAGTTGCATAACCATTTGAAGAAAAATATTTTCTTGGATCAAGAACACCGGCATTGTGTTGAGTAAAAAAAAGTTTCAAAACAAATAAATAAAATGATTCGATTCAAAAAACATGAATTTTCCAGACAATACTTTATTATTTCGCTTAAGAACATAATATTCTAGATTCAATACTTTTTAGTACTTCGGATAAGTAAAATATTTGGTTAAAATAATAACATATTTAGTTCCGCCAAATACTAAATTGTTAACTCAAGAATTCTGTTCAATGCTAATAATTACTTGACGGGCAGTTCCATACGAAAAGCAAATGGTGGATCACCGATCTTTCTTAAAGTTTGTAATTTTGTAGTACTTGGGGTACTAAATAACTGTGCCAAACAGTTTTGCAAAAAAGAATTTTTTTTGCAAGATATTTAGATTTGAAAAATTGGAAACTGAAAAAAATGACTTTTTTGAGAATTTTTATTTCGAAAACTATTGATTCTACAAGAAAAAGTCATTTATTCAAAATTGTAGAGAAAATGTCAATTTTTTATAATATTAAAAAAAAAGTTAAGAAAAATTAATTTTTCAATAATTTGTTTAAACAATAATTTTTTATCGTTAAAAAAAGCAAAGGTCATCATAGAAATTTCTAGAAAAATTATTTTCTCAAAATTTGAACCTTCCTTAATAAGTGGTTAAATTTTTAAAGAAGTGATTTTTGATGTTTTTGAGGAAAAAATTTTTGAAGTTTGCGCTACGAGTTTTTGTGCCTTGCGCTAACTAAGCAGCGCCTATATCAGTGTATTTTAAAAGATGATATGACCTTTATTGCTTGCCCCTAATACATTAATTAATTATATACGTATATATTATTATTATAAACAGTTTAACAATATATTTTTAACTTTTTTATAAACATTATTTTCCTTTTTTAACCCATTAATGCCCATGGGCACAGGAACGAAGATAAAAAAAGTAACTATTGGGATCCTAGCATAGGGTTTAATAATAATTTTTGACGTTAAAAATTTATAAAAAAAATAAAAAATTTTTTTTTAAATTTGTTATAAACAAATGAAGATAAATTGATTTCCATAAAAAACTTATAGCGCCATTCGATTCGGCGCAAAAAACTACTACGAGAACGTATATTACATAATTTTTAAAAAAAAGACATATTGTTGTAAAAATGTTATAAACAATTAGCCTGCATTTATACTGTATGAGGTAGAAGGATCGTTTTTCAGATAAAAATTTTGTTTAAAAAATTTTTGACGTCAAAAACTCTCCTGATTAAACTAATTTTGTTTAAAAAAATTTTTAACTTTAAAAACGATCCTTCTTCCTCATACAGTATAAATGCAGGCTAATTGTTTATAACATTTTTACAACAAAATGTCTTTTTTTTAAAAATTATGTAATATACGTTCCCGTAGTAGTTTTTTGCGTCGAATCGAATGGCGCTATCATTTTTTTATGAAAATCAATTTTTCTTTATTTGTTTATAACAAATTGTTTAAAAATTTTTTTTTTTAATTTTTAACGTCAAAAATTATCATTAGACCCTATGCCAGGATCCCAATACCGTCAACCGGGGCTATTTTGTGCACCAAATAGCTTTTTTTTGACTCAAAGATTTATTAAAATTCAGAATTAAAAGAATAAAGAAAATTAACTTTTGATATATGTTGTGGACATTCTTCTTAAGGTTTCCTATAAATTTGGCAAAAAAAAAAATTTTTTTGTCTTAGTTGTAGTCATTGAAAGTCGTGCACACAATAGTTCCCGGGATGGGGCTATTTTGTGCATTGAACTTTGTCTTTTTATAATGTTGCGTAAACATTTTTTTTAATCGTTTCTGCTTCATTAAATCTTTTGTGTATATATTTGAAAGTAAATTAAAAAAAAATGACCTAGTAAAATTTTTTTTTTGTAGATATTATACAAAAAAATGTAAAATAAAATTCTAAGATTTTGCTAAAATCTGGATTTACTAAAAATTAACAATCTTTCTATAAATTGTATATTGCGCAGATATTAAATAACATTTTTTTCTTTTTTAATATATATTTTATAATAATATATTAATATAATTATAAATTGATCGTTTAACCCGGCGAGCGTAAGGTGGAATTTTGCAACACCGAGCGTAAGGTAGGGTATTTTTTACCCTGTAATGTAATACTATTTAAATAAATTAAAAAAAACTTAGACTCATGGAAATTTTTTTCTATAAATGTTTTATGTTGCCTAGTAATCTAATTTATTTATGATATGATAAATTTTTCATTTGTTTAAACAAATTATTATTGTTAATTTATAACAATTCCAAAAACAAAATATAGAGAAAAGCAAATTTCTATATATTTGGCAGCATGATATCGGTATTATTTAATGCTAAATTAATGAATTAAATAAAACATTAAATTAAATTTGCTATAGTTATTAATTAACATTGTTTAAACAATTAATTGTTGTTATTTATTAACTTTTTTTTATTGCACTTAGAAAGATGCAGTTTTTTTAATTTTGCAATTTTGGATCTAAGATAATAACCGATAACTATTAAATGACAGTTCGATATGTTAACAATTGTTTAAACAATTAATTGTTGTTATTTATTAACTTTTTTTCTATTGCACCTAGGAAGATGCAGTTTTTTCTAACTAACAAAAACGTTGGTAAGGTTTACAACGTTTATTATCAACGTATATTATCTTAGATCCAAAATTGCAAAATTAAAAAAAACTGCATTTTTCTAGGTGCAATAGAAAAAAAGTTAATAAATAACAACAATTAATTGTTTAAACAATGTTAATTAATAACTATAGCAAATTTAATTTAATGTTTTATTTTATTCATTAATTTAGCATTAAATAATACTGATATCAGCTGCCAAATTTTTAGAAATTTGCTTTTCTCTATTTTGTTTTTGGAATTGTTATAAATTAACAATAATAATTTGTTTAAACAAATGGAAATTTAATTGTAATAATAGTAAAATACATTATTTAACCTTAGTAAACAATAATAGTGAAGTTCATTCATGATTCCAACTTTTTTTTAAATTATACAAAGAACAATACTCGTAGTGTGTTTTATATTCAGGGTACATGTGTTGACAATAATTATAAATAAATAATAAGAAATGCAAAAAAAAAAATTTTATTCTTTATTGATTTGTTACCGTATTCAGTGCAGCTATTAAAAATTACAGGTAAATTCATCAATTCAAATTCGAATTATGGAGAAATGAATATTCTACAGGGTAAATTTTACCCTACCTTACGCTCGCCGGGTTAAACACTTATAAATAACTTTAAAATATCATTTCAATAAGAGCTTTTTTAATGGTTTTGAATGATATTTTTAAAAAACTTGAAATAAATATTTTTAAGGTTAAATAGATAACAATTTAATATCTAATATACTTTTCAAGTTATTTTAAGAGAAACGAGAAAATAGTTTTAAAAATAATTTTAAAAACTTATAAATATTAATTAAAGTTCATTTTTTGAGGTTACGTTGCGCACCGGTTGAGGTTTTAACCGTTTTAATGATTTTAATTAACGTATTTACAGTCTTTTGACAGAAAAGTAAGACAAAATTGTATATAAAAATGATACACAGAATCTTCTTTACTTACTAAATAAAACATTTATGAAAAATATTTGATTTTTTTAAGTGCAAAAAATAGCCCCATGGAATCCTGGTTTTTCAGTTTTTTCCCCTTTCTCTTAAAATAATGAATAAAAAGTTAGTGCATTACGTATGTATCATCAAAACACAATTGACAACAAATATCTAACTAAGTTTATGAGACACATTAAAACTCTAGAAGATCTGGTATAATTTTTCCAAACTTTAAAAATTTTTAAATTTGAAAGAAGTTAACAATTTTCC
The DNA here is from genome assembly GCF_015476425.1 of Leptopilina heterotoma. NCBI lineage: Eukaryota > Metazoa > Arthropoda > Insecta > Hymenoptera > Figitidae > Leptopilina > Leptopilina heterotoma. The sequence goes on from NW_025110986.1 coordinate 3,941,210, forward strand.
CGAATCAATCTACACAAATAAATTAAATATCTTAAATAAATCTCGATAAGCTCATGGGCTTCAATGTATCGACAGCACAGCTACCCTAATACAGAAACCTGCTTTATTTGAAAAACATTTTTGAAATTAATTAATAATTTTAAAATTATCAAAGAACTCAGAAAAAAACGGTAGCATGGTGGGATACGACCTTTCTATCCCACCACACAGGTGTCTGGAAGGAAAAAAAAGTTTGCCTACAATGCCAAAACAATTCATTGTTACCCACTGGTTCCTTAGCACCCTCTGAAAAGAGAAAACTTAACCCGAAAATCGTAGCTGTTCATTTATGGAAAAAACACCCCTTTATAGGGGTGATTTGGAATTTTTTTCAGAAAAAATTGTTTTTAAGGAGCAAAAATTATTTTTAAATTATTTTGATAATTGTTATTTATGTGTGTGTTTACAGGGTTTAATTTTCTAGATACAATCGATTAAAAAGTTTTTTAAAAACAAAAAATTCAAATTTTTAACTTTTCTTTTATTTAGTTAACGATTTTTGATAACATCTATTTACATATATGTGGGCAATTTCAAGTCAGATTTCAGTTCACATTTTAAATTTGGCCAAAACAATTACAAAAAATCGGGCAAGTGCGAGTTGCACTCGCATTAATATCGAGGGTTCCGTACACCAAAATAAAACTCATTTTTTATAAAAAAAATATATATAAGAAACATAATTGATTAATGTTAACATATATAAACCTATTGAGCTGAAATTCGGTACACATATATGTATTTTTATTACATATAGATTAAGATTCCTAAAAGTTCAAAAGGGGGAGAGAAAAGTGTCATTTTTTGCAATTTTTTCGTAAAAATTAAATTTCTTTCCCTCCTAGTTCGCAAATATGTCCGTCAATCGAGTTCGTTATATTTTTCCTGTAATCTGCATTTAAAACTAAAGATCCCTACCGAATTTCAGCTCACTAGGTTGAGATTTGTAAAAGTTAAGGGGGGGGACAGGGTCATTTTTTGCAATTTTTTCAAAAAAATTCAATTTCTTTCCCTTCTAGTTCCCAAATATCTCCACCAATCAGGTTCGCTATATTTTTCCTGTAATCTGCACTTAAAACTGAAAATCCTTACCGAATTTCAGCTCACCAGGTTGAGATTTGTAGAAGTTAAGGGGGGGGACAGGGTCATTTTTTGTAATTTTTTCTGAAAAATTCAATTTCTTACCCTCCTAGTTCGCAAATATGTCCGCCAATTGGGTTCGTTATATTTTTCCTGTAATCTGCATTTAAAACTGAAGATCCCTACCGAATTTCAGCTCACTAGGTTGAGATTTGTAAAAGTTAAGGGGGGGGACAGCCCATTTTGCGTAGCTGGGACGGACACACGAGTAATTTCATAAGGGTTCCGTCAGTACACCTATGGTGTACGGAACCCTAAAAACAATTAAACAATTATTAGTTGGGTTAATAGTACATTGTACAACTAGTGGCGAAAGTGTGATTTTTTGAGAGTGAAGTTTGCGGCTCGAGCGTAGCGAGAGCAGCAATCACTCGAGAAAAATCATTCTTTCACCACGAGTTGTGCACTACGTTTTCTCCAACGCCTTGCGAGGAAAGGTTTCTTCGTGAGTTTCGTATAATTTTAATTAAAAATGTTCTTATGTTTAATATAATAAAAGACGAATGTTTTGAGTGGGGAAGAAGTTAGATACAAAATAAATCTCGGTCAAAGAACAAGAAAAAAGAATAAATTCATGATTTACTTTCGCCACGCCAAATTTACTTTCGCCACGCTAAAAATTACTTTCGCCACGCTGAATTTACTTTCGCCACGCCAAATTTTACTTTCGCCACGCTCTTCAGAGCAGTTGAGAAAAGTTCTACTTTCGCCACACTTTTCTACCAAGAAAAGTACTCCTTTCAGAGCAAGTGTTGGAGAAAATAAATTTTTAAACTCGGCGTGCAAATTTTACGCACGCTGCACTGTGCAAAATTTTCAAAAAATAAAAATTTGAACTACTCTTGTAATTTTTAATAACTTTCATTGCTAATTTTTATATATGACGGGTTCCACGTCAAGTGACCCAGGTCAAAAATTTACATGGAATATTTGAAAAATTTGTAGTTTCTTTAAAACAAAACGAAAATACGTTTTCTATTTTGGGTTTTGCTGCTGTTTTTCAACACTTTCTAATAGTGTGAACAAATGTAGAGAAAAAAAATTGTTTGACCTTGAAAAATTAAATTAAAAAATAAAATTTCATTTTTTTATCAAATGGGCAGTTTGTATTTTTTTAAAAAAAATTTTATCATAAAGGTGAGGTTTTTTTCTAAAAAAAATGTATAGGTCAAAACGTGGGACAAGAACTTTTAACTAGTCAAATTAAGCATTTACTTCTGCCGTGCACCGTCCCACAGTGGAATTTTTTTACAATTTACTATTAAAAAATGTCTATAGCTTACAATTTTTAACCGATTTGAGTGTTCTTTGTCTTAAGTTAAAGGGGAATAAATTCTTAAGACATCCTTCGAGGCAGATTTTGGAGATTTTAATTATTTATAATTTTTTTTAAATCAAAGTTAACAAATTAATACACTTTTTTAAAAACAGGAGGTTTATTTTCTTATTTCGTTGATGCACATGATCTAAATCAATTTAAATTCATCCAATATGACCACTAGATAATTAATAAAGCATAAAATAATCTATTTCAATTGTTATAAACAATATATAGCCCAACAACGAGCAGGGGCGGTGGATTGCAGAAGTAAATGTTTATTTTGACCAGTTAAAAGTTCTTGTCCCACGTTCTGACCTATACATTTTTTTAGGAAAAAACCTCACCTTTATGATAAAAATTTTTTTTAAAAAATAAAAACTGTCCATTTGATGAAAAAATGAAATTTTATTTTTTAATTTAATTTTTCAAGGTCAAACATTTTTTTTCTCTACATTTGTTTACACCATTAGAGAGTGTTGAAAAACAGCAGAAAAACCCAAAATAGAAAACGTATTTTCGTTTTGTTTTAAAGAAACTACAAATTTTTCAAATATTCCATGTTAGACCAAAAATTTAAACTTTGACCCCCTCCAGTTTTAATATTTGTTTAAATAAATTAATAATATTTGGTATTTTTAATTGTATCTAATAGGACTACTGCTTCTGCAAAATTTTAACCCGATCCCAAACATTTAAAATTTTGACCTGGGTCACTTAACGTGGAACCCGTCATATACTTATTCATAATTCTGAACAATCAATCATATGGATTTTCAAAAATTTTGTATTTTTCAAAAAAATTTTATTTTTCAAAAAATTTTTATTTTTTTTTAAAATCAAATTTTTTGAAAAATAAATAAAAATTGTAAATCAGTTAAAAATTACTTTTATTAATCTTCTATAGTGTAATATGATTTCAGGTAGTGAAAAAATGTAAACAAAATTTTGATACCCCTAGAAATGGTTATTTTTGAATGGCTCAAATTTTACTAGTAGTTTTTTAAAAATTCAACTAATTCTACATTTTTTATTATTTTTCGTTGCCAAATTTTATGTATGCTTTTCTTACGATAATAAATAATCAATCGTATGGATTTTGAAAAATTTTAATTTTTTCAAAAAACGTGCACAGTGCAGAGCGCATAAAACTTGCACGATAAAATTAAAAATTTATTTTAACACATCAAATTCAAGAAGAACACTCTGAAGCATTTTGCAAACTATTTTTATCATTGCCAGCTATGTTTTTCTTTAAATTTTTTTAAAACGTCCAAATTTAAAAAAAATTAATTTGTTTATATAATTTTTTATTTTTTTAAAAAAATTTGTTTTGTAACAACATTTAAAAGTTGAAGGATAACTAAACTTTTTTTGTCTCAACGAAATTTTTGTAAGTCCAATAATTTTCGAGTTGTAGACCATTGAAAAAAAATCTACTTTTCAAAAATCAAATTTTTTCAAAATTGAAAATGTAAACTGAAATCTGACGTGAAATTGCCCACATATATGTAAATAGATGTTATCAAAAATCGTTAACCAAATAAAAGAAAAGTTAAAAATTTGAATTTTTTGTTTTTAAAAAACTTTTTAATCGATTGTATCTAGAAAATTAAACCCTGTAAACACACACATAAATAAAAATTATCAAAATAATTTAAAAATAATTTTTGCTCCTTAAAAACAATTTTTTCTGAAAAAAATTCCAAATCACCCCTATAAAGGGGTGATTTTTCCATAAATGAACAGCTACGATTTTCGGGTTAAGTTTTCTCTTTTCAGAGGGTGCTAAGGAACCAGAGGGTAACAATGAATTGTTTTGGCATCGTAGGCAAACTTTTTCTTCCTTCCAGACACCTGTGATACCGAGAGACAGAGCCCTCGTTATAGAGAGCGCTCGTTATAGAGAAGGTCGTTATAGCGAGATTTGAGTGTAGTTACTTTTTATATATATGGGACATTCCACGTCAACACGGACAGAGCTCTAAACAAAAATTGCTTTGATGGATTTAAACGTTCTAGGGCTTAAAAGATTTCTACGTTCATGTACTTTAAGATGCCGATGGGCGTTTTTTGCAAAATTCCATTTCCGATGCCAATAGAACTATCAAAAGTCAAAAGGTCCAAAAATCTCAAAATACTTTTATGAATTAAAAGCAAAAAACGAGGTAAATTATTCTGTAACTCATTCTTTATCAGTTTTTAGGGTTCCCGAATATAAATCTAAAGTTTTTTTTTAAAAATCCAAAATGGCGAATTCAATATGGCGGACAAAATTCAAATTTGATCAGATTCGATTAAAACTTGTTACTCGGGGGTTTTTAGGGTCGCTGATTACGAATCTGAAGTCACTTTTTAAAAATTTAAAATGGCGGATCCAATATGGCGGAAAATTTTTTAAATTTGATCTGATTCCCTTAAAACGTGTTACTCGGGGGCTTTTGGGGTTGCAGATTATGAATATGAAGTTACTTTGTGTTTGAGACTTCAAATTCATAATCAGATACGCTAAAAACCACTGAGTAACACTTTTTAATTAAATCTGATCAAATTAAAAAATTTGATCCGCCATTTTGAATTTCTACAAAGTAACTTCATATTCATAATCTGCGATCCCAAAAGCCCCCGAGTAACACGTTTTAAGGGAATCGGATCAAATTTGAAAATTTTTTCCGCCATATTGGATCCGCCATTTTGAATTTTTAAAAAGTGACTTCAGATTCGTAATCAGCGACCCTAAAAACCCCCGAGTAACAAGTTTTAATCGAATCTGATCAAATTTGAATTTTGTCCGCCATATTGAATTCGCCATTTTGGATTTTTAAAAAAAAACTTTAGATTTATATTCGGGAACCCTAAAAACTGATAAAGAATGAGTTACAGAATAATTTACCTCGTTTTTTGCTTTTAATTTATAAAAGTATTTTGAGATTTTTGGACCTTTTGACTTTTGACAGTTCTATTGGCATCGGAAATGGAATTTTGCAAAAAACGCCCATCGGCATCTTAAAGTACATGAACGTAGAAATCTTTTAAGCCCTAGAACGTTTAAATCCATCAAAGCAATTTTTGTTTAGAGCTCTGTCCGTGTTGACGTGGAATGTCCCATATGCGTTCCTGTGCCCACACTGAGAAAACTGGAGAGTCAAATTCAGAGGTTCAAAAAGTGTATGTTTCCTTTGCTTATGAAGAGAGTTAAATAGTCCTTCTAAAATAAATTTTGAATTGATAATGGAAATCTACTTGTATATTCTCTCCTATTATATCTGAGGGTTAAAAGTTGCGCAGAAAATGTGTACGATCTGATGCGCGCGAACTTATTTTTGTGACATTTAATGTATTTAATTTATGGGTTAGGTTGCCATATTTATTCATTTCGCGCCGGATAAGGAAGGGATGTCTCAAGATGGTTAATTTGTTCCTCTGTTACAAACTCATTTTCCCTCCAAGAGAAATAGCACGAATATCTGTCAATGGTGTATTTGAATATTTAGATTGTTTTTCAATAGTCAACTCTCAAATATAAACAATTAGTCCCTCCAAATGTTTAGTCCAATCCTCCAGTTTTCTCAGTGCATGGGCATTAATGGGTTAAAAAAGGAAAATAATGTTTATAAAAAAGTTAAAAATATATTGTTAAACTGTTTATAATAATAATATATACGTATATAATTAATAAATGTATTAGGGGCGAGCAGTTAAGGTCATATCATCTTTTAAAATACACTGATATAGGCGCTGCTTAGTTAGCGCAAGGCACAAAAACTCGTAGCGCAAACTTCAAAATTTTTTTTCTCAAAAACATCAAAATACACTTCTTTAAAAATTTAACCACTTAATAATTGGAAAGGGTAAGGGGGATGGTACTTAGAGGCATAACGGGGGCAGTGCGTACAACTCCTACTGCTGCCCTTGGTGCCCTCTTGGGGGTAGAACCCTTACACCTTACAATTAAAGCAGCGGCGGTTAAGGCTGCCCTGCTGTTGAGTGGTCCTGTGGGCCGCAGGGAGGTGGGCAGATGGCGTCTCCCAAAGAAATTGGTGAGAATCCCCCTTCTAAGTATGATTAGGACAGAACTGTCCCTTTGTACCTCTTCGACAAAAAGTATAGGATTAATATACCTAGTAGAGAAGATTGGATAAATGGACTGACAAGTATTCCAGATGACTGTGAAGTCTGGTACACAGATGGATCAAAAGGCGGGAATGGAGTTGGTGCAGGAATCTATCATGTAACCTCCCAAGTGGAACACTCCTTTAAGTTGGGGACCACTGTTACTGTGTTACAAGCCGAAATTGTGGCAATATTTTATGGTGCTGTTGAAGCCTTGAAAAATTGTCACAACAAAGATATTTTTATCCTTTCGGATAGCAAGGCGGCCATTTTCTCCTTGAAACGATACGTATCAACATCACGGCTGGTCGGTGATTGTCATGAAGCACTTAACAAACTAGCTGAAACGAACCGCGTTACCCTCCTGTGGATCCCTGGTCACAGTGGATTAGTGGGAAACGATAGGGCGGATGAGCTAGCCAAAGAAGGGTCTAGAAAACAACTTATTGGACCTGAACCTCCCATTGGTGTTTCCAACAAATGCCTGACACTGGAAATTAAACAGTGGATAGCTGCGGAACACCAAAGGGAATGGCAGGTAACTAAGGGCTGTAGACAAGCCAAGGTACTCATGGGAAGTAGTATTAACCATATGAGGAAAGCGGAATTTCGCAAATTAAATAGAAAAGAGGCAAAGATTATAACAGGGCTATTAACTGGCCATGGTGATCTGCGCTATCATAGGCACAAAATGGGGATCCTAGACGACCCGAAGTGCCGTAGGTGTGGAGAGGAATATGAAACCCCGATACACATCTTGTGTCACTGCCCTGCACTTGTGAAGGAGCGGGAACACATTACGGGCTACTTCTTTCTGGGGGAGACCGTTATTGCTACCAGAAACCTGGCCGAAGTCCTCCTGTTGTGGAAAGGACTTCGGATATAGGGGTGGTTATAGGGAACGTAAAGGGATTACCCAAGCGTTAGTGGCGTTGACCTGCAAGGTCCTAAGTCCACAACCCTCTTCTTAATAATAATAATAATAACCACTTAATAAGAAAGGCTTAAATTTTGCGAAAATAATTTTTCTAAAAAATTCCATGATGTCCTTTGCTTTTTTTAACAATAAAAAATTATCGTTTAAACAAATTATTGAAAAATTAATTTTTCTTAACTTTTTTTTAAATATTATAAAAAATTGACATTTTTTCTACAATTTTAAATAAATGACTTTTTCTTTTAGAATCAATAGTTTTCGAAATAAAAATTCTGAAAAAAGTCATTTTTTTCAGTTTCTGATATTTCAAATCTAAATATCTTGCAAAATTTTTTTTTTTGCAAAACTGTTGGGCACAGTTATTTAGTACCCCAAGTACTACAAAATTACAAACTTTAAGAAAAATCGGTGATCCACCATTTGCTTTTCGTATGGAACTGCCCTGACACAAAAAAATGAATTTCTTTCTTCAATTAAATATGGGATTAATTTAATGTAATGTTTAATCAACTTGAAACAAATATTTACTTATGTTAACCTTCGTATTTTCTTGAATCAAGATTATATGAGCGTTGAATTAGGTAAAAACTTGTTAAAGGAAACAAAAGAATGATTTGTTTTAAGAATTTTATGACTAATTCAATTAAAAAATTAAATTTTTTAATTCAAGAAAAATATAAGGTAATGTCACCTTTAGTGGACCGCCTAAGCTTCTTTTTCCAAAAAATTCTTTATGGAAGCAAATTAATCGGAGGTTTCTATTCCAAGCTTTAGTATAGATCCCTAGATAAGTGTTTATACCATAATAGCTTTGATTTTTTTTATTTGGAAAAAACAATTGACTTTAAAAAATAGCTAATTTTTAAGGAATGAAAAAAGTGTAACCTTGAGTAGACCACTCCTAAAAAATTGTAAAAGTTATTCTAAATTCTTTAATGTATTTAATATTTCTGATATATTGAAACAAAATTTATGCTTATGCAGCATAAATTTCGACCATGATTGTGTCGAAATGTTTACAAGTGAAACCATTTTTAATAATTTTGGCACATATCACATCAAAATCACAAAAAAATTAATAAAGAACATAAAACATAGTTTTAAACCAATTTATTGTCAATTAATTTCCATAAAAATGGTAAACTGACATTAAAAATATAAAAAACAGGCAGTCCACTCATGGTTATAAAGTCACCACTTATGGTGACATGCAACTTTTTATGGCAGCCACCACAATTTTTTTTGAGTCAAAATTACCATTTAATTAAACTAAGACAATCAATTTCAATGTACAAAGTAGTAGGGAAAAAATAAGTTTCCTTTTAAAACTTAAATTTTACACTACTTTTACACTTCCGAATCACTTTGCTCATTGTAAGAGCGACTTCTTTTTTGGTTTGTGATCTTAAAAATGCGTTACATCAAACGATAACGTATATTATTATCGCGGAACTTAATTTCTTACGGTTTCTAGGTGCGGTGCTGCTATTCGTTTTATTTATTTTACGTTTCCGCTGTCAGATAACTTAAAAGCTCAGGTGGTCCACTCAAAGTGACGGTCCACTAACTGTGACATTACCCTAATATTATTTTGAGAAATTAAATGTTCTTGAAACATGGTAACATAGAAGTGCTTCAAGTACAAGAAATGATTAGATTAATTAATATTTCTTTGAAACAAAATAATTTTTAAACGATTTGAAACAATTATTAACTTATATTAATCTTCCCATTTTCTTAGCTCAAGACTGTGGTTGTTGGATGAAATAAATGGTTCCTTTAAAGGAAATAAAAAAATGATTTTACTCAAGATACCAAATGACTCAAGGTAAATTACTTGACGTGAGAACATAATATTCATGATTCAATACTTTTTCGGGACTTGGCGCATGTAAAACAGTTCGTTTGAAACAGTAAGATATTTACTTATGTCAAACCCACATTTTCTTATTTTAATAACTTTGCCCTATGCTCAAAATTACTTGACACAAGAAAATAAATTTCTTCCAAAAAGAAAATATGGGTTTGTTTCAAGTAAATTAGGTCAAGAAAATGCATTTACTTGATTCAATGAATTTTTTTTTCAGTGAACGAAAACTCAAAAAATACATTTTCCCTTGTCTTTACTAAAAATGATATTTTAAAAATAATATTTGCCCATCAATCTCTGAACCTCTCATCACTGCAGAAAAATAAATTGATATGGTTAGCAAAACATGGAAAAGAAATGCAGCAGAGAGACTATAGGAGAGCTCAGTCCTCCTCTTCTCTTCTGATATATCCATATTTAAATCTTAACGAGGGAACCCAAAAATACTTAACGAAAGGTCTAGAACTAAATAACTTAAGAATAATAGCCCAACTCCGCTTAATAAATAAATTTCAACCAAAAATTATAACAAAAAACCTAAAGTGCAACCTCAAATCAAATAAGTATTGTAAATATTGCTTTATTTAAAATCATTGATGTAATAAGACAAAAATTATGAAGTGACATTTTACAAAATAGTCATTGTACATTATACGAATTGTTATTTTTACGTATTCTCTTACTAAATCTTTCATTTTCGTCCGCTCTCCTGGATTCGCCATTTTGTATTTTTAAAAAGTGAAAAGTTGAAAAGTACTAAAATATCAGTCATTCTTCACTGATTGTTATTTTATTGTGTTTTATTTATTATCAAACAAATAATTTTACTAAAAATCAGTTGAAAATTAAACTTACAGAAATATAAGTCATTTTTCACCGATTATCCATTTAAAAATTACACAGCCACACAAAAAAAAAGTTCTGATCTGGGGGTCTCACTATGTAGACTTTATGGTTTTTGGGTCGCTGAATCCGAATCCGAGGTCCATTTAACCCCATCAGATCAGGATTTTGGCATAACCTCAAAAAACCAATATGGCGGACACATTTTTGAAAAGTTTATCGGATTCGCTTGAAATTCGTTACTCGGGGGTTTTTGGGGTCGCTAATTACGAATTTAAAGTCTGATTTCAAAATGGCAGATCCACTATGGCGGACACGTTTTTGAAAAATTCATCGGATTCGCTTGAAATTCGTTACTCTGGGGTTTTTGGGGTCGCTGATTACGAATCTGATGTCGGTTTTACAAAATTCAAAATGGCGGATCCAATATGGCTGACACAGACATATTGGATCCGCCATTTTGAATTTTTGAAATCTGACTTCAAATTCGTAATCAGCGACCCCAAAAACCCCAGAGTAACGAATTTCAAGCGAATCCGATGAATTTTTCAAAAACGTGTCCGCCATAGTAGATCCGCCATTTTGAATTTTTGAAATCAGACTTCAAATTCGTAATCAGCGACCGCAAAAACCCCCGAGTAACGAATTTCAAGCGAATCCAATGAACTTTTCAAAAATGTGTCCGCCATATTGGTTTTTTGAGGTTATGTCAAAATCCTGATCTGATGAGGTTAAATGGACCTCGGATTCAGATTCAGCGACCCAAAAAACATAAAGTCTACATAGTGAGACCCCCAAATCAGAAGTTTTTTTGTGTGGCTGTGTTATTGATGATTTCTGTCAAACAAATAAATAAGTAAATAAATAAGTTCTCTTACAACACAGACAGCATTAGCGAGTGAGGTATTTACGTATACTAGTCACTAATTTTGCGTGCTACGCACGCCCCCTTTTTTTTGCTATTAAAAAAGGAAATGTTTTTACACCGAAAAGTTTCTAATATTACTCTAAAGATACACACATAGTTATTAAAAACATTTTATCTTTAAAGGATTACATTTTGTTTTAAATTTTGTATACCTGAATTGTCTTTAAAGGATAAAATTTTGTTTTAAAAGACCACGCACAAAATACATATAAATTCGATCCCAGTCGATTTTTTTAAACTACGTAGAAAAGTAGTTTTTTGGTGTCAGGAAAAAGATTCCCAATTGAAAAATAAAAAAAAATTGACTGGGATCCAATTTGTATGTAATTTGTGCGTGGTCCTTTTGTATACCTATATTTCTTTTTTGAATAATATGTTCTGGTAATATAACATTATCATCTGCATCATTTAATTCACCAATGCCAACTTTAAGTAAAAAAAATCTACAAATTCCGTTTCTTGTGGTAAAGCTCTCATATTATATGTTAATGTGTATTTTTTTGAAATATTTCCATAGTTTACTATTTTTTATTGATAAATTTACTATTTCTGATCTAGTACCCCGTTCTTTAATTGGTAAAGTTTGTCGAAAATCTCCGCCTAGAATTACAATTTTACCACCAAAAGGTTCGTTGGAATTCATTATATCTCTTAATAGATAATCCATAATTTCTAAATCATATTTTGGAGCCATTGGTGCTTCATCCCAAATAAAAACATCTATATTTTTTAAAAAGAGGCCTTCTTTAGATTAAACATTAATGTTTGAAGATAAATCACTGTATAATGGAACGGGTATGCCTAAAACTTTATGAACAGTTTTTCCATTAGGAAGCAGAGACGCAGCTATACCTGTAAATGCCATGTTGCAAACATTTATTCTTTACTTCTTAACAAATGCCATAGCGTAATGTATAAAAATGTTTTTCCAGATCCTTCAAAACCATCAACATATAAGCACCATCAAACCATCAAAAGAAGAATCCTTTAAGGCATCAAGTACATAATCAACTACAAGTTTTTGTTTTACATTTAATTTAGCATAATTCTGTTCTCCTATGTTAATATGTTCTACAATATTTATATCATTAACTTCTTCAGTACAAATTTCAGCTTGTATATCTAATAACCCTTGAAAGTCAGTTAAATTGTATCCTTCGTTAAATAACATTTTTTAATATTTCTATAAGCCCTTTGTTCAGCTTCAATGTCGTTAATTTTTAAATAATCTTCTGACATTTGACCCTTTGTTCCTATAGTTTATTCGGATGTACAGGATGACAATGAATTAAAATTCTTGTGAATAATTAGCGAAGTGAATGAGGCATCATCCATAATGCAGCTTCTTTCATTGTCCTAATCCACTCACTATCATCTTCTACAAGTCCTAATGTCAAACAAGCAGTTGTAAAAGATTCATAGACAACTCCATTAACAGTTCTCAAACTTTCAAAAGAAGTTGCTCCTTTTACTGTAATAAACAATAATCTAAGGTGAAATAACTCCAATTGATGTGGATTAACTGAATACATTCTTCCCAATACATTTTCTTTACGAATTATTTGTTTCCATTCAAGAGATGTTGTTACTCATGTATAATGCTCTGGTATTTCTGAATAATAATACTTTTGAGCATTACTATCTCGTTGGTTAAGTTTAAAATAATTCAGAAGTTTTGTATTTTTATTTAAATCGAAAGAAATGCCGTTAGTATCTTTTTCTTCTCGAATAATAACATTCTGTTCATTTGGAAAATGTATGGGTAAGCGATTAACGCATCATGCCCTTTAAGAATATATTTATATAAATATTTAACTGACTTGATACTCGAAACTATTTCTACATTAATATGTCAATTAAATATTTCTGAAAGTTTAGGGCAATACGGAACAACATTAGAATTATCAACATTAAATCCATTTGGTCGTTTATACGCTTTATTATTATTATTTCTTCGACGAGAATGAACATAGCAATTTTCTTCAATTGTAGTTTCTTCTTGGTAACTTTTTGGAAATTTTTTTTGAACATTTCCCATCAATTAAACACCAATCTCCACAAGGTCAGTAAATATTATTTTGCATTATTATTTTATGTAAAATAGGATTTATATTGTCATCAGGAATTTCTGCAGAAATATAACGGATCAACACTTTCAAATGTTAATATTTTACAATTTTCTTTCAATTTAACTAACAAATGAATGTGTAGCTATCCTCGCTTTTTAAATTCAACAACATAAACATAAGATTTGACTTCTCCAAATAATTTATTATCAACAATAAGTTTAAGTAGATGTTTTACTTTTATTGCGAAAACCCTAGTTACTATATCAGGTCTATCAGTAGCAGTTTGATAAGGGAATAAATTTTCCTTTATCTCTTTACAATTTGGATTACACGTCATTGTGATAAACAAATCTGGTTTACTACGACGAGCAACAATAGACATCGAATGCTGATATTGTTGCATCATATTGCGAGGTGATCCTATAAAAGTATAAGGCAATATAAGCGTTTTTCCCACGTGTACATCATTTTCCAACTCATGATTGTGTAAATAATCCATCAGTCCTTTATATGTTTCACTTCTCAATTGAGCTTGATTATTTGCACAAAATCTTAATCTATCTTTTTCTATTTTTACATCACTGTTAACCACTAATATTGTTGAAACAATCTACGTCCATATAAAAATTGATTAAATTCTTTATCTCTTACAGCAATTTTGTATTAAATGTAGGCAGACTTAGAAATAGTACGATTTCTACTTCTGTAATCACTATCACTACGAATCATATTAATATTATAAGCTTTATTTCCAAGTGGATAAAATATGGGATAAATCCAGGGTTCAACATTCGGATCAAAATTACTAACCAATTTCAATTCATTTATATATTAATTATAAACCGTTACATAAGATTCTGGTGTTTCTCCTTCAGAGTTTGTATTAAAAATTGCAGCAACTTTATTAAAACCTTGAAAATTGTATCTATTTTTATCAAAGCCTTTTTTCAACGTGAACAATAATTGTAACTCAGAAATTTCTTCAATTTTTTGTCTTGTTAATTTATCTTCTATTTGAATTACCTCTGACATCATCATGTAAGATTTTGTGTATGCATTAGAATTTCTCATAATATTTTCTATAGATTTTAAAACGTCTTCATCCAAATTTTCGTTACTTTTTATCTGTATCTGATTGATTCCTCAGGGTCATAAATAAATAATTGACCAAAACATGGATCCTCACTTTCATCCGGATATAAAGCACTATTAATTTGATAGTAAATTTGACCGTGAATTTTGTAACAGAATGGTCCTCTTCTTCTGCCATTAAAATTAATTACATTAGCATTTTAAGATGCAAAAGAAAAAGAATTATTATACAGCCTTATATTATTTTTATACAATGACCTGATTTTTGATGAAACCCTTCTAACAAAAGCCTTAATTCATCTGGATATTGGATTGAAGTTAACACAACACCTCCATGACTACAGCAGTCATTAAAACTAACATTTTTACCAGCAACTTTTTTATCTTTAAAATGTTTAGCTTAATAATGTGTGCAGTAATAATTCATCGGACCTAGATAATTTTCAACATTCAACTTATAAATTTCTTTGACATCGAGTATTCTTTGTTTTTAACAAAGAACTTGTAACACAATTTTTATTTTTTAATTTAAGGTTCTCAGCATATTCTATTTTGGATTCGACTTGAAGTTTTTTTTAGTTGAAGTGTGTTTTTCACCTAAATAATTTACGTTATCAATTTTACTTTTTAATTTTTGCCTCTCACGATAATTTTTTTGAATTTCAGCCCTACTTTCTTTAAGTGTTTTTGATTCAATATTTCCTTAATTTATTTCATTTATTGTTCTCGGGAAAGAAATAGATGTGTATGCTTCCTCTGAATAATTTTCATTATCAATTTTACGTTTTAATTTTTGCCTCTTACGATATTTTTTTTGAATTTCATCCCTACTTTGTTTAACTGTTGTTGATGCAATATTCGCTTTATTTATTTTATTTATTATTCTCGGGAAAGAAATGGAAGTGTATACTTCCTCTGAAGTTGAATATCTTTTTCACATAAAAGGCAATTACAGTCATACACAACTGTACAAGATCTACTATTAGCAAGTTGAACAGAGGGAAATTTACATAAACTATTGTTTTCGAACATTAAAATTAAATGATTTCTCATATTACAATAATAGTAATTGATGGAGTGGGGCATAATATTACAAAACAACGTTTGACTGCTATTGCATATACTCCACAAAAAAGACTGTATTTTGGTTGTTGATCAACAGTTGAGAAAACTACTGGTGGTTCAAAAGGATATAATCTAATTAAATAATCTCTTTGATAATGATTTAAACATTTTTTATTAAGACTATCAAAAATGTTAAGGCTTATTACATCATAAGTACAAATCCAATGACCAGATTTATAAGATCCACTAAAAAGTATTTGAATGTGATGCTTACTTTTCTCGATTGGAACTATCAAATCAAGTGTTTGTAAACACAAAGTATTTTGCACATTATAAAAAAAATTTGATTGTCTTCCCAGTAGCTTTTGAAATTGATACATATGATCATTATTTAGCATTGCTCATTCAGTGACAACAATACTTAAATCATGAGTAGTCAAATTAACAGTTTCTCCTTTGTTATACATTGTTCTTTTATTTTATAAAATTTACTTATATCAAGGAATTAAAATTTTAAAAATAGTAATATTCCATTAGAATTTTAACATCAAGTTTTATACATTAAATTATAAATTTTATAATTTCCTTTTATCCAATTTTACCAAATTTTGCCTCTTATAGAAAATAACAACAAATTTACAATTCTCTCCTTATTCAAAACTTTCAAATTTTTCCTTCTATCTAATATAATCAATGTCCAATTTTGACTTTCATCCAATTTAACTAATTTCCAATCTTGTCTTTTATCCAATATATAACCAATTTACAATTTTTCCTTTTATCCAATTTAACCAATTTCCAGCTTTGTTTTTATCCAATATAACCAATTTTTCCTTTTATCCAATTTAACCAATTTTCTAACTTTGTTTTTATCCAATATAACCAATTTCTAATTCTGCCTTTTATCCCATTTAACTAATTTCCAATTTTGCTTTTTATCCAATTTAACCAATTTCCAGCTTTGTTTTTATCCTATTATACTTACTATTCCCTAAATCACTATTTACTAATTCACTATTTAACTTTATATTCACTCACATATAGTGAGTGAATTCACCAGTGATTTATAAAGATTTTTTAATTTAATTTTCGTTGAAGACACGTAGAATGTCCCAAGGAAAAAAATCTACGATATGATTTTTAAATTAAAATTTCGTTCTTAAATTTAGGTGGTAGGCCCTAAGCGTGAGTGTCCACTTCGCAGTCGTAGATTGATTCTGAGGCCAATATATATATATATATATATATACATTACTCAATATGTAAAATACATATACAAGCAACCTATAAAAAGTAGGAACAATATAATTTTAATAAATAAATTATATACATTATTATAACTAAGATAAATAATAATTTTATTAATTAAACAATATAATTATTATTTAAATTCTAAGTTATTTCAAATAATATCTCAAAAAGTATCATGTTAACAGATTGTATCCGTTCTCACGGACCTACCGTGAGATCCAAAACGTCAGCAAAATTGCATAGACCAATGGGCCCATGACTTACTCCTACTCTTTACTCCTACTTCTAAAATCTTTCCCCACTTTGCACTAATGGTAAGGGTTAGAGGCTTGTCGCGAAATTTCAATCATCGCAGTACGAATTCTCGCTTCTTCTCGAAGACACCTCTCCTGGGTCTAACCTAGCAAGTGTTTTGGGACAGAGAAATTTCGCGAAAAGGCCCGTCCGCGACCCGGAACCCGGATTTCATAATTTAGGGCAGACGTTAAAATTTTCAAATTCTCTGAGCCGGTGGAGTCCAGTGCGGGCTGATTTTGGAGATAATTTGGAATTATTAATATAATTAATAATTCTAGAATCTTGTTATTTACGGTCGTATGAAATCTCCCAAAAATCAAATCGATCGAATATCCATTACATCGAATTTTCAAAACATCGAATGCTCAATATATCGAATTTTCAAAACGTCGATTGCTCAACACATCGAATTTTCAAAACTTCGAATGTTCATTAGATCGAATTTTCAAAACTTCGAATGTTCATTAGATCGAATTTTCAAATCTTCGAATGTTCATTTGATCGAATTTTCAAAACGTCGAATGCTCATTTCATCGAATTTTCAAAACGTCGAATGCTCATTTCGTCGAATTTCCAAAACTTCGAATGCTCATTTCATCGAATTTCCAAAACTTCGAATGCTCATTTCATCGAATTTTTAAAACATCGAATGCTTATTACATCGAATTTTCAAAACGTCGAATGCTCATTTCGTCGAATTTCCAAAACTTCGAATGCTCATTTCATCGAATTTCCAAAACTTCGAATGCTCATTTCATCGAATTTTTAAAACATCGAATGCTTATTACATCGAATTTTAAAAACTTCGAATGCTCAATACATCGAATTTTTAAAACATCAAATTATAATTTGATCGAAATTTCAAAACGTCGAATGCTCATTACATCGAATTTTTAAAACATCGAATGCTCATTTCATCGAATTTTCAAAACTTCGAATGCTCATTTCATCGAATTTTCAAAACGTCGAATGCTCATTTGATCGAATTTTCAAAACTTCGAATGTTAATTTGATAGAATTTTCAAAACTTCGAATGCTTATTACATCGAATTTTCAAAACTCCGAATGCTTATTTCATAGAATTTTCAAAACGTCGAATGCTCATTTCATCGAATTTCCAGAACTTCGAATGCTCATTTCATCGAATTTCCAAAACTTCGAATGCTTATTTCATCGAATTTTTAAAACATCGAATGTTAATTAGATCGAATTTTTAAAAAGTCGAATGTTCATGTCATCGAATTTTCAAAACTTCGAATGCTCATTAGATCGAATTTTCAAAACATCGAATGCGTATTTCGTCGAATATTCAAAACGTCGAATGTTAATTTGATCGAATTTTTAAAACTTCGAATGTTAATTTGATCGAATTTTTAAAACGTCGAAAGCTCATTTCATCGAATTTTCAAATCTTCGAATGTTCATTTGATCGAATTTTCAAATCTTCGAATGTTCATTTGATCGAATTTTCAAAACGTCGAATGCTCATTAGATCGAATTTTCAAAACTTCGAATGCTCATTTCATCGAATTTTCAAATCTTCGAATGTTCATTTGTTCGAATTTTCAAAACTTCGAATGCTCATTAGATCGAATTTTCAAAACTTCGAATGTTAATTTGATAGAATTTTTAAAACTTCGAATGTTAATTTGATCGAATTTTTAAAACTTCGAATGTTCATTTTATCGAAGAGAATTTAACATCTGAGTTTACTATCTATGTAATATGTTCTTCCTAGGGAATTTTGAAAGTGCGCGAGATTTGAAATCGTTATGGTAAGTGACAATTTTTTTTATTGAGTAAATCTTTTTTGTTTGTTTACTAATTACTTGTCAGTAAATGTTTATTATTTTGTTATATAAGTATCACTATTATTATGATTATTTTAATTTATATTATAGTTTTTATTATAAGGTAATTAAATTAAATTGTGGTTATCTATTACAATCATAGATGGCTCTAGTAATATGAATATGTGTTTTACAAATTTTTATAAATATTAATCTATTTTTAGTATAATTATTAATATTGTTATTCTTATTATTGTGTAATTGTGAATTTATTATGTATATTTAATGTAATATTGATTTATTTAGAAGTCAGTAAGATGATCGTTAAAAAAAAGTAGTGAATATTTCTTATTTGTCTAAATATTTCGCTTCTAAATGAAGAGTTCAAGTTTCTTTTATCTATTTATAATAAATGATTGAATGAATGAATGAATTAATTAATTAATTAATGTGCATAAATTAAAATTATTTTCAAATTAAATAAAATATTGTGTATTGTTATTATTTTGTTATTTCTTTATATAGTGAATATTAAATTGCATTACTCTCTACTTTGAATAAGAAATAGATTCTATATGTAAGTAATACTTAAATTTTTATTGTAAATAAATAACAAGATTCCTACAGAAATCCGAAATTAAAATTCCATACCTTTTCCATGATTTATAGGTCAAACTTTTACGACATTCCAGTGCAATTTTAAATATAATTTCATTACTTTTGGGCTCTTCGAAAATAGTTTACTTATTGAATAGCCTCGACTCTTTGATAAAAAATTTAAAATTATCTAATATTATCAAAAATTCAAATATCCGAATTGCTTAAAATTCAACATTTTTTCCTCTTTTTTTATGGGATTTAGCTTCATTATTTTTGGGCTCTTCGAAAACAGTTTACTTATTAAATAGTCTTGACTTATTATTATTATTATTATTATTATTATTATTATTATTATTATTATTATTTTTATTTTATTTATTGTTTATACTCCTGCCCTATTGGCCTTACGCACTTCGACAAGAGTCCCCGAGAAATACTTTTTTTTTTTGGATTAAGCATAACCATTCTACATAAATTTTCTATATATTAACCTAATTTGCGTCTACAGCCGACTTTTATTAGGAGTACTCGCATTGCGCCTGGACCACCCGTCAATGGGTTTTCTCGCCAGAGAGAGGGAAACTGTAGAAAACCTCTCCTGAGTACAACCGGTTTATCGACAGTCGAGTTCTAATGGTGTGTACCGGACAATAATCGACGGTGCACATCATTATACCTCGACGTCGAACCTCCCGCTCAGATTGTCTCACGTGCCGGAAAAATACCAAGCCAAGTGGGCGCGAACCAAGGATACTTATACCCTTGGTCCTTAAACGACCGCCAACGCCAGGCATCTATCCGACTGAGCTAATCTGTCGGTTATTATTATTATTATTATTATTATTATTATTATTATTATTATTGTTATTATAAATTCGAAATAAAATCACATTTTATATTAAACAAAATTATATTTTTATTTATAATTGTAGAACTACATACATTTTATTTTATAATCGTGAATAAATCTTTGAAACATTAAAAGTTGTTATACTTTTTTTATAAAATTTACATTACTATAAAAGTTTAGTGTGAGTGACTGAAGAAAACGGTGATTTTTAGGAATTTTTTTCAGGGAAATTATTGCATCTAATTTTTTATACAGTTTTGTACATGTATACATATTTGTATAAATAGTCAACATTTTGTAATTTTTTCAAAGAAAAATATTCATTTTTAATTAAGAGTTATTCGCTATATAAAAAAAAATCCAGTTTTCCCACTGCGCTGCAGTGATTGCGGCCTTCTGAGGGACTGAAATAAAAAAAACAAAAAGTTTATTTAAGTCGAAGATATTTGCCGTACAATGAGGTTTCAGTTTTTTTAATGCATGAAAAATAAAATTTTAAAATAAAAGTAAAATAAAATCCGAACCATCGGATTTTTTTTGGCGAAAATGAAAAGCTTTTTCAAAACTCCACCATTTTGTTGCAATTCAATATTTTTTGACATCCGAGAGTCATTGTACGGCAAATATCTTCGACTTAAATAAACTTTTTGTTTTTTTTATTTCAGTCCCTCAGAAGGCCGCAATCACTGCAGCGCAGTGGGAAAACTGGATTTTTTTTTATATAGCGAATAACTCTTAATTAAAAAAGAATATTTTTCTTTGAAAAAATTACAAAATGTTGACTATTTATACAAATATGTATACATGTACAAAACTGTATAAAAAATTAGATGCAATAATTTCCCTGAAAAAAATTCCTAAAAATCACCGTTTTCTTCAGTCACTCACACTAAACTTTTATAGTAATGTAAATTTTATAAAAAAAGTATAACAACTTTTAATGTTTCAAAGATTTATTCACGATTATAAAATAAAATGTATGTAGTTCTACAATTATAAATAAAAATATAATTTTGTTTAATATAAAATGTGATTTTATTTCGAATTTATAATAACAATAATAATAATAATAATAATAATAATAATAATAATAATAATAACCGACAGATTAGCTCAGTCGGATAGATGCCTGGCGTTGGCGGTCGTTTAAGGACCAAGGGTATAAGTATCCTTGGTTCGCGCCCACTTGGCTTGGTATTTTTCCGGCACGTGAGACAATCTGAGCGGGAGGTTCGACGTCGAGGTATAATGATGTGCACCGTCGATTATTGTCCGGTACACACCATTAGAACTCGACTGTTGATAAACCGGTTGTACTCAGGAGAGGTTTTCTACAGTTTCCCTCTCTCTGGCGAGAAAACCCATTGACGGGTGGTCCAGGCGCAATGCGAGTACTCCTAATAAAAGTCGGCTGTAGACGCAAATTAGGTTAATATATAGAAAATTTATGTAGAATGGTTATGCTTAATCCAAAAAAAAAAAGTATTTCTCGGGGACTCTTGTCGAAGTGCGTAAGGCCAATAGGGCAGGAGTATAAACAATAAATAAAATAAAAATAATAATAATAATAATAATAATAATAATAATAATAATAATAATAATAATAATAATAATAAGTCAAGACTATTTAATAAGTAAACTGTTTTCGAAGAGCCCAAAAATAATGAAGCTAAATCCCATAAAAAAAGAGGAAAAAATGTTGAATTTTAAGCAATTCGGATATTTGAATTTTTGATAATATTAGATAATTTTAAATTTTTTATCAAAGAGTCGAGGCTATTCAATAAGTAAACTATTTTCGAAGAGCCCAAAAGTAATGAAATTATATTTAAAATTGCACTGGAATGTCGTAAAAGTTTGACCTATAAATCATGGAAAAGGTATGGAATTTTAATTTCGGATTTCTGTAGGAATCTTGTTATTTATTTACAATAAAAATTTAAGTATTACTTACATATAGAATCTATTTCTTATTTAAAGTAGAGAGTAATGCAATTTAATATTCACTATATAAAGAAATAACAAAATAATAACAATACACAATATTTTATTTAATTTGAAAATAATTTTAATTTATGCACATTAATTAATTAATTAATTCATTCATTCATTCAATCATTCATTATAAATAGATAAAAGAAACTTGAACTCTTCATTTAGAAGCGAAATATTTAGACAAATAAGAAATATTCACTACTTTTTTTTAACGATCATCTTACTGACTTCTAAATAAATCAATATTACATTAAATATACATAATAAATTCACAATTACACAATAATAAGAATAACAATATTAATAATTATACTAAAAATAGATTAATATTTATAAAAATTTGTAAAACACATATTCATATTACTAGAGCCATCTATGATTGTAATAGATAACCACAATTTAATTTAATTACCTTATAATAAAAACTATAATATAAATTAAAATAATCATAATAATAGTGATACTTATATAACAAAATAATAAACATTTACTGACAAGTAATTAGTAAACAAACAAAAAAGATTTACTCAATAAAAAAAATTGTCACTTACCATAACGATTTCAAATCTCGCGCACTTTCAAAATTCCCTAGGAAGAACATATTACATAGATAGTAAACTCAGATGTTAAATTCTCTTCGATAAAATGAACATTCGAAGTTTTAAAAATTCGATCAAATTAACATTCGAAGTTTTAAAAATTCTATCAAATTAACATTCGAAGTTTTGAAAATTCGATCTAATGAGCATTCGAAGTTTTGAAAATTCGAACAAATGAACATTTGAAGATTTGAAAATTCGATGAAATGAGCATTCGAAGTTTTGAAAATTCGATCTAATGAGCATTCGACGTTTTGAAAATTCGATCAAATGAACATTCGAAGATTTGAAAATTCGATCAAATGAACATTCGAAGATTTGAAAATTCGATGAAATGAGCTTTCGACGTTTTAAAAATTCGATCAAATTAACATTCGAAGTTTTAAAAATTCGATCAAATTAACATTCGACGTTTTGAATATTCGACGAAATACGCATTCGATGTTTTGAAAATTCGATCTAATGAGCATTCGAAGTTTTGAAAATTCGATGACATGAACATTCGACTTTTTAAAAATTCGATCTAATTAACATTGGATGTTTTAAAAATTCGATGAAATAAGCATTCGAAGTTTTGGAAATTCGATGAAATGAGCATTCGAAGTTCTGGAAATTCGATGAAATGAGCATTCGACGTTTTGAAAATTCTATGAAATAAGCATTCGGAGTTTTGAAAATTCGATGTAATAAGCATTCGAAGTTTTGAAAATTCTATCAAATTAACATTCGAAGTTTTGAAAATTCGATCTAATGAGCATTCGACGTTTTGAAAATTCGATGAAATGAGCATTCGAAGTTTTGAAAATTCGATGAAATGAGCATTCGATGTTTTAAAAATTCGATGTAATGAGCATTCGACGTTTTGAAATTTCGATCAAATTATAATTTGATGTTTTAAAAATTCGATGTATTGAGCATTCGAAGTTTTTAAAATTCGATGTAATAAGCATTCGATGTTTTAAAAATTCGATGAAATGAGCATTCGAAGTTTTGGAAATTCGATGAAATGAGCATTCGAAGTTTTGGAAATTCGACGAAATGAGCATTCGACGTTTTGAAAATTCGATAAAATAAGCATTCGAAGTTTTGAAAATTCGATCTAATGAGCATTCGATGTTTTAAAAATTCGATGAACTGAGCATTCGACGTTTTGAAAATTCGATCAAATTAACATTCGACGTTTTAAAAATTCGATCAAATTAACATTCGATGATTAAAAAATTCGATGTAATGAGCATTCGAAGTTTTGAAAATTCGATGAAATGAGCATTCGAAGTTTTGAAAATTCGATGTATTGAGCATTCGTTGTTTTGAAATTCGATGTAATGGATATTCGATCGATTTGATTTTTGGGAGATTTCATACGACCGGTTATTTATAACCGGCCGGTTGCATAGATATTGCCCGCGTCCGTCTCAAATATCGGTGGCCCACGAGCACGATCAAAACTAATTATCGAATTATCGGTTGCATAGATATTGCCCGGACTAATTCGGTAAAAAGTAGATACGCAGTGAGTTTTACACAGTTGTGTGAGACGGCCGGTTGCATAGATATTGCTCGCGTCCACTTACCACAAGTGCAATCTCGCAAACAAAAGAAAATTGCGCGAATCTAACGTCGCGATCTTCCGAAAAACAAAAGCAAAGGTTAATTTTCGCCCGACCGAGTTTTCTGTGAATCGAAAGAGGATCAGCTCTGCCGGTAGTTGTAATTAACATATATCGTTTCAATCATAAGTAAATTTCTTAAAATCACACTACACTTTTCTACACCTTTTGTACAAGTATTAATTTGGGAAATAAACTAATGAGCATTCGACGTTTTGAAAATTCGATCAAATGAACATTCGAAGATTTGAAAATTCGATCAAATGAACATTCGAAGATTTGAAAATTCGATGAAATGAGCTTTCGACGTTTTAAAAATTCGATCAAATTAACATTCGAAGTTTTAAAAATTCGATCAAATTAACATTCGACGTTTTGAATATTCGACGAAATACGCATTCGATGTTTTGAAAATTCGATCTAATGAGCATTCGAAGTTTTGAAAATTCGATGACATGAACATTCGACTTTTTAAAAATTCGATCTAATTAACATTGGATGTTTTAAAAATTCGATGAAATAAGCATTCGAAGTTTTGGAAATTCGATGAAATGAGCATTCGAAGTTCTGGAAATTCGATGAAATGAGCATTCGACGTTTTGAAAATTCTATGAAATAAGCATTCGGAGTTTTGAAAATTCGATGTAATAAGCATTCGAAGTTTTGAAAATTCTATCAAATTAACATTCGAAGTTTTGAAAATTCGATCTAATGAGCATTCGACGTTTTGAAAATTCGATGAAATGAGCATTCGAAGTTTTGAAAATTCGATGAAATGAGCATTCGATGTTTTAAAAATTCGATGTAATGAGCATTCGACGTTTTGAAATTTCGATCAAATTATAATTTGATGTTTTAAAAATTCGATGTATTGAGCATTCGAAGTTTTTAAAATTCGATGTAATAAGCATTCGATGTTTTAAAAATTCGATGAAATGAGCATTCGAAGTTTTGGAAATTCGATGAAATGAGCATTCGAAGTTTTGGAAATTCGACGAAATGAGCATTCGACGTTTTGAAAATTCGATAAAATAAGCATTCGAAGTTTTGAAAATTCGATCTAATGAGCATTCGATGTTTTAAAAATTCGATGAACTGAGCATTCGACGTTTTGAAAATTCGATCAAATTAACATTCGACGTTTTAAAAATTCGATCAAATTAACATTCGATGATTAAAAAATTCGATGTAATGAGCATTCGAAGTTTTGAAAATTCGATGAAATGAGCATTCGAAGTTTTGAAAATTCGATGTATTGAGCATTCGTTGTTTTGAAATTCGATGTAATGGATATTCGATCGATTTGATTTTTGGGAGATTTCATACGACCGGTTATTTATAACCGGCCGGTTGCATAGATATTGCCCGCGTCCGTCTCAAATATCGGTGGCCCACGAGCACGATCAAAACTAATTATCGAATTATCGGTTGCATAGATATTGCCCGGACTAATTCGGTAAAAAGTAGATACGCAGTGAGTTTTACACAGTTGTGTGAGACGGCCGGTTGCATAGATATTGCTCGCGTCCACTTACCACAAGTGCAATCTCGCAAACAAAAGAAAATTGCGCGAATCTAACGTCGCGATCTTCCGAAAAACAAAAGCAAAGGTTAATTTTCGCCCGACCGAGTTTTCTGTGAATCGAAAGAGGATCAGCTCTGCCGGTAGTTGTAATTAACATATATCGTTTCAATCATAAGTAAATTTCTTAAAATCACACTACACTTTTCTACACCTTTTGTACAAGTATTAATTTGGGAAATAAACTAATGAGCATTCGACGTTTTGAAAATTCGATCAAATGAACATTCGAAGATTTGAAAATTCGATCAAATGAACATTCGAAGATTTGAAAATTCGATGAAATGAGCTTTCGACGTTTTAAAAATTCGATCAAATTAACATTCGAAGTTTTAAAAATTCGATCAAATTAACATTCGACGTTTTGAATATTCGACGAAATACGCATTCGATGTTTTGAAAATTCGATCTAATGAGCATTCGAAGTTTTGAAAATTCGATGACATGAACATTCGACTTTTTAAAAATTCGATCTAATTAACATTGGATGTTTTAAAAATTCGATGAAATAAGCATTCGAAGTTTTGGAAATTCGATGAAATGAGCATTCGAAGTTCTGGAAATTCGATGAAATGAGCATTCGACGTTTTGAAAATTCTATGAAATAAGCATTCGGAGTTTTGAAAATTCGATGTAATAAGCATTCGAAGTTTTGAAAATTCTATCAAATTAACATTCGAAGTTTTGAAAATTCGATCTAATGAGCATTCGACGTTTTGAAAATTCGATGAAATGAGCATTCGAAGTTTTGAAAATTCGATGAAATGAGCATTCGATGTTTTAAAAATTCGATGTAATGAGCATTCGACGTTTTGAAATTTCGATCAAATTATAATTTGATGTTTTAAAAATTCGATGTATTGAGCATTCGAAGTTTTTAAAATTCGATGTAATAAGCATTCGATGTTTTAAAAATTCGATGAAATGAGCATTCGAAGTTTTGGAAATTCGATGAAATGAGCATTCGAAGTTTTGGAAATTCGACGAAATGAGCATTCGACGTTTTGAAAATTCGATAAAATAAGCATTCGAAGTTTTGAAAATTCGATCTAATGAGCATTCGATGTTTTAAAAATTCGATGAACTGAGCATTCGACGTTTTGAAAATTCGATCAAATTAACATTCGACGTTTTAAAAATTCGATCAAATTAACATTCGATGATTAAAAAATTCGATGTAATGAGCATTCGAAGTTTTGAAAATTCGATGAAATGAGCATTCGAAGTTTTGAAAATTCGATGTATTGAGCATTCGTTGTTTTGAAATTCGATGTAATGGATATTCGATCGATTTGATTTTTGGGAGATTTCATACGACCGGTTATTTATAACCGGCCGGTTGCATAGATATTGCCCGCGTCCGTCTCAAATATCGGTGGCCCACGAGCACGATCAAAACTAATTATCGAATTATCGGTTGCATAGATATTGCCCGGACTAATTCGGTAAAAAGTAGATACGCAGTGAGTTTTACACAGTTGTGTGAGACGGCCGGTTGCATAGATATTGCTCGCGTCCACTTACCACAAGTGCAATCTCGCAAACAAAAGAAAATTGCGCGAATCTAACGTCGCGATCTTCCGAAAAACAAAAGCAAAGGTTAATTTTCGCCCGACCGAGTTTTCTGTGAATCGAAAGAGGATCAGCTCTGCCGGTAGTTGTAATTAACATATATCGTTTCAATCATAAGTAAATTTCTTAAAATCACACTACACTTTTCTACACCTTTTGTACAAGTATTAATTTGGGAAATAAACTAATGAGCATTCGACGTTTTGAAAATTCGATCAAATGAACATTCGAAGATTTGAAAATTCGATCAAATGAACATTCGAAGATTTGAAAATTCGATGAAATGAGCTTTCGACGTTTTAAAAATTCGATCAAATTAACATTCGAAGTTTTAAAAATTCGATCAAATTAACATTCGACGTTTTGAATATTCGACGAAATACGCATTCGATGTTTTGAAAATTCGATCTAATGAGCATTCGAAGTTTTGAAAATTCGATGACATGAACATTCGACTTTTTAAAAATTCGATCTAATTAACATTGGATGTTTTAAAAATTCGATGAAATAAGCATTCGAAGTTTTGGAAATTCGATGAAATGAGCATTCGAAGTTCTGGAAATTCGATGAAATGAGCATTCGACGTTTTGAAAATTCTATGAAATAAGCATTCGGAGTTTTGAAAATTCGATGTAATAAGCATTCGAAGTTTTGAAAATTCTATCAAATTAACATTCGAAGTTTTGAAAATTCGATCTAATGAGCATTCGAAGTTTTGGAAATTCGATGAAATGAGCATTCGAAGTTTTGAAAATTCGATGAAATGAGCATTCGATGTTTTAAAAATTCGATGTAATGAGCATTCGACGTTTTGAAATTTCGATCAAATTATAATTTGATGTTTTAAAAATTCGATGTATTGAGCATTCGAAGTTTTTAAAATTCGATGTAATAAGCATTCGATGTTTTAAAAATTCGATGAAATGAGCATTCGAAGTTTTGGAAATTCGATGAAATGAGCATTCGAAGTTTTGGAAATTCGACGAAATGAGCATTCGACGTTTTGAAAATTCGATAAAATAAGCATTCGAAGTTTTGAAAATTCGATCTAATGAGCATTCGATGTTTTAAAAATTCGATGAACTGAGCATTCGACGTTTTGAAAATTCGATCAAATTAACATTCGACGTTTTAAAAATTCGATCAAATTAACATTCGATGATTAAAAATTCGATGTAATGAGCATTCGAAGTTTTGAAAATTCGATGAAATGAGCATTCGAAGTTTTGAAAATTCGATGTATTGAGCATTCGTTGTTTTGAAATTCGATGTAATGGATATTCGATCGATTTGATTTTTGGGAGATTTCATACGACCGGTTATTTATAACCGGCCGGTTGCATAGATATTGCCCGCGTCCGTCTCAAATATCGGTGGCCCACGAGCACGATCAAAACTAATTATCGAATTATCGGTTGCATAGATATTGCCCGGACTAATTCGGTAAAAAGTAGATACGCAGTGAGTTTTACACAGTTGTGTGAGACGGCCGGTTGCATAGATATTGCTCGCGTCCACTTACCACAAGTGCAATCTCGCAAACAAAAGAAAATTGCGCGAATCTAACGTCGCGATCTTCCGAAAAACAAAAGCAAAGGTTAATTTTCGCCCGACCGAGTTTTCTGTGAATCGAAAGAGGAACAGCTCTGCCGGTAGTTGTAATTAACATATATCGTTTCAATCATAAGTAAATTTCTTAAAATCACACTACACTTTTCTACACCTTTTGTACAAGTATTAATTTGGGAAATAAACTAAAACAAGTTGAAGTGAATTGCATCCTAATTTTCTTACATACCTGTCTAAATTATATTTCTTTCATCTTGATTAAAAATAAACGTAGCAGAAAAGTAACTTTTAAAAGTAGGATAACGGTCCCGCAAATTAAACAAGGTCCTTCAGACCTTGGCAGCTTTGAGCCTCCCCAAATAAGAATTTAAAGCCATCTCAAAAGCTCAATATTTAAAACAATAAATTCTCGTTTGTAACAGCAGCAATCGACAAAATTGACAAAAAAATGAAAAAAATAAATTTTTTTTAAAAATTATTTCAACCCTTGCATATTCTTTAACAATTGTAGAAAAAATTTGAAACTTACATAGGTGTGATCATTTAATCATCATTTTTTCCTTTTTTTTTATCATTTTTTCCTCATCTTTAATTTAAGACCAAAAGAGTTAAAAAATTTTATTCGGTTCGTGAGATATTTTTCTAAACGTCCGAGCATGTTTTTTGACAAATGCATTGGATTAGTCGATTTTTAACGGTTTTTAGCTGAAAATGCTTGGAAGATTATAATGATATCTCACTAATTAAATAAGATTTTTTAACTCTTTTACTCTTAAATTAAAGATGAGACTTGAATGATTACACACGGAGAGACCCACATCTGTAAAAATTACTAAAAATGGTTGCAATGACCGGAAATAAAGGGACTTTTATCAAAATGTACTACAGAAATAGATAAATTTACAAAAGAAATAGATAAATTTGCTACATTGAAATAGCAAGTTTTAATATTTTGTGTAAGAGTTGTAAACTAACTTTGTCAATCTCCGTAAATGAGCCGATGCCATCCGATCATTGACAGTGACTATGTTTCGCGTATGTAAAATAAATGTGGATATTATCTACAATAATTAAATATAAAGTGAAACGTAGGTCGTTCGTTATCTCAGAAATTGACCATTATAAATTAATAAATTTTGCATTTATTCCTGTCCCAAGAACTATGTCTTATAATAAGTTGTTAAAAGTAAACTGCTTTCTCGTAAGTGCTGTAAATTTTCATCATTTAATATATAAGGAAACAAAGATGTATACTTTCAGTGAAATTCGTTGTCGTGCGTGCAGTTGTGTATTAGTGTATTAATAAACCGCGTCTATACATATAAGTGAAATAAACATGTGTGTGTCTTCAAATATTTATCCAACAAATATATAAGTGTGTGTCTGTGTATGTGTATGTAAAAATGCTTCCAGTTTGTCTCCATTAGTCAAGAATTGACGGGAAACCGGAAATAAAAGTGCGTATTTTTTCTTTCACTCTTTCTTTCTGCATTTACAAACGACTATAGTAATTTTACGTACACAATATTTCTGATTTTACTACAGTTGTTTGGAACTATTGGACGAAATAGTAAGAAACTTTACTAATTTGGTAAACATTTGTCGGATTAGTGACTTAGTGTAGAAAATAGTAAAGAATACAAAAAGTCCCCTTATTTCCGGTGGTTGCAATGTGAAAATAGTAATTAAAAAAAAATATTATTAAATATTATTAAAATAGTAATTGACATTCTAGTGTGATTTTATACAAAAAATACACATCCCGGTCTCTCCGTGCACCTGTGTAAGTTTTAAATTTTTCCTACAATTTTTAAAAAATATGCAAAAGTTAAAATAATTTCAAAAAAAAATTTATTTAAAAATTTTTTTTGTCAACTTTATCGATTGCTACAAGTCGATTGCCCAACAAGTGACTCGGAGCGAAAAGAGGATTAAGCGAAAGGATGCTCCACCGCTTAATTCTGAGTCGCTAGTTGGAGCAAAAGAGGCGTCCTCAAGTAGTCCTAGCCAGACGTATGCTGAGACCGTCTTAAAAGACGGAGCGGACAATGAGGACGGCTTTAAGGTTGTTGGAAAAAGAAGGGAACGGGCTCCAAGAAAGAAGCCCCCAGGCGAGAAAAAAGAGCTCTTAAAACGCCCTTTGAAGCTTAGAACCACGGAAGCGGTAAAGATCACGGCAAGAGACCCAAAATCTTATGAGGGTATCTTGCCGCTGATAAAATGAAAGGTTAAACCAGAAGACACTGGTACTGTGATTCATAAAATCAGGAGAACCTTTAAACAGGAGGTTCTTGTGATAGTGAAAAAGGGTGGAGATACCTTGAAGTTTGCGGAAGCACTGTCCTCGGCTCTGCATGGCGCCTTGCCATGCGAGGTCACTGCTCTCGTAAATAAAAGGTCTCCTGAGATCAAGGAGCTGGATGAAACCACGACGGAGGATGAGGTGATTTTAGTTCTAAGAGAAAAGCTGGGCAAACCTGATCTGAAGATAGAGTGCCACCTTTTGACGCGCTTCAGAAGTACTAAGGTGGCTCTAATCCGCTTTGCAGAAGCAGAAAGTGACATTCTGCTTAAACTTGGCCGAATCAAAATCGGCTGGATAAATGCTCAAATTCGCGAGCATGTTGAAGTAGCTAGGTGCCAAAAGTGCCTAGGTTAAGTACACAGAACCCTATCTTGCAAAGGCCCCGACAGAAGTAAAAACTGTCGAAGATGCGGCGGAGAGAGAAACCTCGCGAAGAGCTGTAACGTTAAGCCGAAGTGCCTTACTTGCTTGGACCTGGGAAAGCCGGAAACGGATCATGAGTCCGGAAAGAGAGCCTGTCCGGTTTACAGGAAAGAACTGCAAAAGATTAAAACGGCAAATCCTTAAAATTTTTGCAGGTCAACCTGCATACAAGTAAGGATGCACAGTTGCTCCTAATGCAAACAGCAAGGGAAAATGAGGTCGATATCCTGTTCTGCAGTGAGCAGTATCAAGGAAGCGACCTCGTCCCTTGGTATCAGGATAAGGCGAAGAGAGCCGCCATTAAGCTGTGTAACCCAGAATTGCGGGTTAACTAGTTTCTGGAGACGGTCAGTGGGTTCGTGTGGGTAGAGGTAGCTAATATACGTATGTATAGCTGCTACTTCTCACCCAACGACCCACTGACAAACTTCGAAGCCAATATCGAAGACCTAGAAGCGAGCCTCACAGAATCCAGGCTGGATGTCATCATCACTGGCGATTTTAACGCAAAGTCGACAGAGCGGGGTGAGACGAGACTCAACAAGAGAGGAATTCGTATTGGAGAAATGATCTCCAGAAACGACTTATTGGCTGTAAACCGAGGCAATACATGGACTTTTAGACGAGGTGCGATCGGATCAATTATAGATCTAACGATCGCATCGTCTAAACTATTTAGCCGCATAAGCGACTGGCGGGTCTCTGAGGAATATACCGCAAGTGACCACCAGTACATTGAGTTCTCAGTCTCGATGGGAGACACACGAGGAGGAAAAAGACAGGATGCTCCTAGTCGCAAAACCTCCTCGTGGAATATGAAGAGACACGACAAGGAAAAGTTCGGCCAGTCCCTAAGAGAAGCCCTTTTAATTGAGGACTTGGGCTGGGTGAAGAGGCCGAGCAGCCTGGATAGAGAGGTGCGAGCGGTGAGAAACATGATAGTCACCGCTTGCAATGCGTCAATGCCACGCAAAGGCGCTATTCCCGTAAGAAAATCCTTGCATTGGTGGTCAGAGAAGCTAGCCTCCTTGAGGAAGGAATGCCTCAAAGCAAGAAGGACATATACCCGATCTAAGGGAGATCCCTTGCTGAAAGAGGTTTTCAAGGAGGCAAAAAAGAACCTCAAGAAAGAGATCCGCAAGTCGCGACGCCGTAGCTGGAAGGACCTAATCGAGGAAGTCGATAAGGACCCATGGGGTCTGGCTTTTAAAATCGTTACTAAGAAATTAGCGACGAGGCAAAAGACCCCCGGCCTGGACAATCCCGATTGGGTCAGAAAGATAATAAATTCTTTGTTTCCTCCTGCAGAGCCATACCTTAGAAGGGACTGGAGTTTTTGCAAAGTCGAAGAAAAAGAACTCTTCACACTTAGTGAACTACAAAAAGCAGGCAAAAGATTGAAAACAGGCAAGGCGCCTGGAATCGATGGGATAAGTAACGAGATCCTAAAGTTGGTAATCGACACTTCACCCCAGATTCTGCTTCGATGCTTCAATCTTTGCCTTGAGAGAGGAGAGTTCTTCCGCGACTGGAAGCGACAGAGGTTAGTCCTCCTAAGGAAAGGTGAAAAACCTTTAGATAAGGTTTCATCGTACAGGCCTATATGCCTGTTGGATACGATGGGTAAACTTCTAGAGGATATGGTTCTGCAGAGAATGCAAAGCCACTTGACCGGAGAGAATAGTCTATCGGATCACCAATTTGGCTTCCGTAAAGGCAAGTCCACAGTTGATGCCATCCAGGCAGTTGTGGACATAGCCAAAGCAGGAAAAAACAAGTTGGGACCCGGAAAAAAGAAGAGCTTTTGCGCGTTGGTAGCAATTGACATACGCAACGCGTTTAATTCCGCAAGATGAAAAGATCTCATCGAGTCGATGGAAAAGAAAAACATGCCACCCTAATTGTTGCGAATAATGGATAATTATATTAGCGACAGGTGGGTTATATATGAGGGAGACACCTGCACTCTCAAGGAAGAGATGCAGCGTGGGGCTCCTCAAGGCTCGAGGGTGGGTCCATTTGTATGGAATGTATCTTATGATGATTTTCTGCGAATGGATCTGCTCGAAGGTGCGGTGATTATCGGCTTTGCGGACGACGCGTTGTTCGTGTGCACTGCCGAAAGTGAGGAGGCTCTTGGGACATTGGTGAACGAATGTCTGCGACTAGCAAAAAGCTGGCTGGATACCAGAGGTCTTGAAATGGCCCTGGAAAAGACCGAGGCACTGCTGGTCACAGACAGACGTGGTTATAAGCTCCCACGAATCGTGATAGACGGATTCGAGGTCAAGTGGAGTAAGCAAATTAAATATCTTGGTGTGGAGTTGGATGGAAGGTTAAACTTCCACCACCACATGGCTACTGCCGAACGTATGCGGAACCCGTGAACAAAAACGGAGACTGGTGGCGAGTGTCGCCCACGCTAAAATTCTCTATGCAGCACCAGCGTGGGCCCCATCCCTGAGAAGTAAAAGATGTGTGACCATCTGTGAAAAGGTACTGTCGGCGCAGAGATCGATAACAACGCGTATCATCTCTGCATATAAGACGGTATCTACGAGTGCTGTGCAGGTCCTTGTAAGTGTCCCGCCAGCAGATCTTTTGGCGAGGGAAAGGGAAGAAATGTTTCTCTTTTCTAAAGAAAGCAGTTCCTTGGATGAGGAATTAAGACCAAGCAAGGGCCTGATCCGCAAAGAAGCGAGGCACAGGCTCATAGAAAAATGGCAAGAAAGATAGGATGGTGAGGAAAAAGGTCGATGGACTTATCGCCTTATCCCGGCACTTGCCACCTGGATAAATAGGAAACATGGTCAGGTTTCCTATTATCTGACTCAGGCGCTCACAAGTCACGGGTGTTTTAACTCGTACCTGTGTCGCTTTAAATTACGCCAGGACGAGGTGTGTGCATATTGCCAGTTCCCTGAGGACAACGCGGAGCACACCCTCTTTTCATGCAAGAAATGGGACTTGGAGAGGCGGGCCATGTTCGAGGGTGTAAACAGACAAGTTACACCGGAGAACATGGTATCGCTGATGACCCAGTCAGAAGAAAATTGGCGGCATGTCGAGAACTTTATACTCTCGGTTATGTCGAGGAAGGATCTCGACGGTCGCCAAAAAGCGTAATTTAAACAGCTTTTAATTTGTTTTGTTTGTTTTTTATTAATTTATTTTGTGATTTATTTGTCCTTATACATTTTTTAATTGTTTTGTGTTTTTTATTCATCTTTGTACAGTTTTGTCTTTTCAACATTATATACGTGTTTACTTTTTTTTCTTTTCTTTTTTATATCCGTTTGCGATTTTATCTTTTGACTTTTTAAACTTCTTAAAAAAATTTTGTTTTTTTAAAATTATTGTTGTGCTGTAAATTCCGCTTAGACTATGAAATAGTTTTAATCATTTTTTTAACTACGGACGCAGGAAAACCGCAGAGAGAAGAAGAAGGTCGCATCAGCGACAGAGTTGGAGCGCCAACCTCGAAGGCTAAAGTCTTACGACAGTTCCGAGAGAGGGTAAAGGGCTCCGGAAGAAGGGTTACGGGTTTTAGTGGGTCGGGCTGGTAGTAGGTCGCCAGTTTATTAAATTTACTATTTATATATTTATTTTTCTTTTATTTGTATTTCCTTTTGTTTTATCATACCAACCCCACATAACCTTGGAGTGCGGAATCCAAAATATCTGTAGGCAGATTTCCCAAAATTCCCTAAGCAAAAAAAAATTTCAGTTATGTATCATGAATCGTAGAATTTAATTACCTTTTAATTGGTATTTTTATTAATTTTCTGACATTTGTATTTACAAGAAATCGTGATTTAAAGATTGGTATGTTTTCAGGCCCTGCGCGTTAGGGTGTCCCAAAAAAAAACTTTTTTTTTATTGGGTCTCATCCCCTAAAATTCTTTCAAATTGTGTAAAAATAAAAACACAATATTTGGAAATAAAAAATTTTAATATTAACCCGTGGTTCAGAGCCTTTGAACCATAAAAAACGCTAAAAATGTAGTGTTTTTTCATTTTTAACATAAATATAAATGTCAAAATATGATAAATAGGGTGTCATTGTAAAGATAATTAAATTACCTTTTGATCCATATGTCATAGTATAAGATTCAATGAAAATTAAGAGTGTTACAGTCGATTAAAGATCAAATTTCATGAAAATTTTGATGATTTTTATTTTTTAGACACTCAAGTAACTTGTACTTTTTTACATTAAACAGTAAAAAATATTTAGGTTTTAATTTTTTTATTGATAGTCTGTAACATTACGAAAATTTTTAGCCTTTGTGGACCTCGATTTGATTGAAAATGACAATTATACACTAGATTTAGTGAACGAAACTATTTTTTTATTCTTATCATTCCTTCAACATTTGGAGCAAAAATTGAAACAATAAATTTAGATATAACCACTAAACTTACTAAAATCAGTGATAAAAAAATACTGAAGTCGCTGATTTAGAGTCCAATGTCAGTTTTTCAAATTTCAAAATGGCGGAGAACTTCATAAAAGTCGATCGAATTCGTCTCAAAATTGGGTACGGATTTTGAGACGAATTAATCGACGATTAAATTACGGATTTTTGTAATAGTAGTTTTTGTTTGTTTGACCGTATTATATATTTTGTAGGATAATGAAAAGGCCTAGATACGGTTATTTTATATGATGTTTATTTTATAATCCCGACTAGTTTTGAACCATATGGTTCCTCATCAGGGGATGAACAATTTTACAGAAAATTATCCAAATATTGGACACATCATAAAAAGATTTCAAAAAGGATTAAAATATCTGAAAAAAATAATTAAAATTGTTTTAATTTTAATTTAAAAAGATTTTATGAGGTTATGTTTTAATTTGTGAAAAAAAATGAAAAAGTTTCTTACCCTTTAGAAGAACATTACAAGTATAGAAAAGGAAAAAAAAATTTTTTATTGTAAAAAAAAATTTTTTAAAAAAAAAACATTTTATATTAAACAATTTAATTAATTTTATAAAT
The DNA here is from genome assembly GCF_015476425.1 of Leptopilina heterotoma. Lineage (NCBI taxonomy): Eukaryota > Metazoa > Arthropoda > Insecta > Hymenoptera > Figitidae > Leptopilina > Leptopilina heterotoma. Next base: position 3,978,070 of record NW_025110986.1, read on the forward strand.
TTTGTAGAAACACATTTTTTGCAAAAAATGTGCTTCTATGAACAGAGAGTTATGACAGAGAGGTTGGGTTGTGTATTAGGGTCCAGGTATGATAGGTAAAGTAGATTTCTATGTTATTAAACTTTTTAAATTATGTTTTAAAATAAGTAATTAAATTATAGTATATTTTATCTAGATTGTCAATATCTGTTCTATAATTAATACTATTAGTATTATTTTTTATATAGAACATTTCCAAATTTTTTCTTTTCCAGTTATTTATTTCAATTTGTAAAATATTTGTATTGTCAAAATCAAAAGAATGTTTATTATCAAAAGTATGATTAGTTAAAGCATTAATATTTTGGTTGTGAGTGACATATCGTTTATGTTCTTTTATTCTAGTTTTAAGATGTCTTAAGGTTTCTCCGATATAACAACTATCACAATCTTTGCATTGAATTTTATATACACATCCAACTCTCTGAAATTTCTCTGTTGGATCTTTAAATTTTGGAAAAATACAGTTTTTTAAATTATTAGAGTTAGTGAAAACTAATTTAAATTTATGTTGTTTAAATATATTAAAAAATATTTCATCAAAATTTTGAATATAAGGTATACTTATAATTTTTTCAATTGGAAAATTGTTGTTATTTATTTTTCTATGTAAGTTATTGGTAAGAGCATTATACCTCTGTGAAATCTTTCTATTTAACAGATCTATTGGGTATCCATTAAGTAGCAATGTTTTTTTAACAATGTTAAGATTTTCAAGATGAAATTGTTGATCTGACAATTTAATAGCCCTATCAACTAGAGTGTATATAATACCTATTTTATAACTTAGAGGGTGGTGTGAATAGAAATTCATATATCTGCCCGTCCATATAGATTTACGAAACCAATTTGTTTCAATAAAATTATTACTGTCAATTGAAAGGGAAAGATCTAGAAAGTTAATTTTATTATTGTTAGATAACTCTAAAGTAAATTTTAAATGTTTATCGATAGAATTGAATCTACATAATATATCGTCCACCTTATTTGAAGGTGCACAAATTAATATATCATCAATATATCGAAAATAAAAAATAATTTTATATTTGATTTTGTTTAAAAATTTATCCTCAATACCCTCCATGACAATATTAGCCGCACTTGAGGATATTGGAGAACCCATTGGTAAACCAAATATTTGTTTATAAAATTCTCCTTGGAATTGACAGTATGCCGAATTTAAACATAAATTTAAAGCTTCAAGAAAATCATCCTGCGAGAAGTTTGTGTGTTTTTCAATTTCTGACCATTTGCTTTTAATAGTGTTGGTGATTAGTGTCCAAGATATGTTTGTATACATGGAAACAACATCAAGTGAAAAGATTGTAAAATTTGGAGGAATAAAAATATTATTAAGTTTATTTTTAAAATCCCAGCTGTCTTTAATATAGTGATTATTTTCGGTATTAGGGATTTTTTTAAAATGTTAGCTATAAGTTTGATAGATTATATATTGGATTACCTATGAAAGATGTAATTGGTCTCATAGGGATGTTATTTTTATGTAATTTGGTAATCCATAAAATTTTGGAGCAACACCATTTGTGCAATTGAGAAATTTATATGTGTTTTTTTCAAAGTATTTTTATTTAAAAAAGATTTTAAAAGATTTCGTAAACAATTTTGAATGGAGATTGTAGGATCAGAATTCAATTTTTTATAAGTAGTCGTATCAGTTAAAAGATTAAGTGTTTTCGAAATATAATCATTTTTTGTTATAATAACAGTTTTGTTACATTTATCGGCAGTGGTTACAACAATATTTTTATTAGAGTTTAAAATTTTTTTGTTTCGTTAATTTTATTAATTAGATTTACTTGAGTACAATTAAAAGTAGTTTTATTAAGTATTAAATTTTGCAACCAGTAAGATATATTCCCTCTGATAGTATTTTTAGTATCAGAGGGAATATTCCTTATGCCATATTCTACATTTGAAATTATAGTGGGGATTGGTATTTGCTTTTGAAGAATATGGAAAACCAAAATTACCCTCCTAGAGCTAAAATGCAGACGACATTTTTTAGGATGTTTAATGGAGTCTAAATTTTCCATCCAATTTTGATTAGTTTTTATTTTAATAATTGGTTGACTTTTTAATTTTTCGATTTTAAGTTTTGAAGAATTCTTTAGTTTAATTTGATATTTATTAAGATTTAAGTAAACTTGTTTTTTTTAAATAAGTGTAACAAAAAACATTATTAGTTAATTGTAAAATTTTAATGTTAAAAAAAATGTAAATTTTATATAATATTAATCTCACTTGATATGTCAGAAAGTTCTAATTTTAAAATTTTCCTTCCGAAAAAATTGAGTATTAGTTTCTAAACCATCGCAGCATGATTTGAGAAAAAAACGAAAATTCAAAAACGTGTTATTAACAATATGATCTGGCAAGATACATAAATTTTTACATACATAGAGAAATTTCCTGTGGTCTTCCTTCGAGCGATCCTATAATTAAGTTTAATCCAATTTTTAATTTCATTCAGAGTGTGTTGTCCAAATGATGGAGAATTCGTTCGTAAAATTCTTTATTCATGTTGATTGATGTAGAGTCTTATTGGTTTTACGGCCAGTGTATAATAGTAGTTTTTGTTGTTTGACCGTATTATATATTTGTAGGATAATGAAAAGGCCTAGATACGGTTATTTTATATGATGTTTATTTTATAATCCCGACTAGTTTCGAACCATATGGTTCCTCATCAGGGGATGAACAATTTACAGAAAATTATCCAATATTGGACCACATCATAAAAAGATTTCAAAAAGGATTAAAATATCTGAAAAAAATATTTAAAATTGTTTTAATTTTAATTAAAAAGATTTTATGAGGTTATGTTTTAATTTGTGAAAAAAAATGAAAAAGTTTCTTACCCTTTAGAAGAACATTACAAGTATAGAAAAGGAAAAAAATTTTTTTATGTAAAAAAAAATTTTTTAAAAAAAAACATTTTATATTAAACAATTTAATTAATTTTATAAATTTTGTAGAAACACATTTTTTGCAAAAAATGTGCTTCTATGAACAGAGAGTTATGACAGAGAGGTTGGGTTGTGTATTAGGGTCCAGGTATGATAGGTAAAGTAGATTTCTATGTATTAAACTTTTTAAATTATGTTTAAAATAAGTAATTAAATTATAGTATATTTTATCTAGATGTCAATATCTGTTCTATAATTAATACTATTAGTATTAGTTTTTTATATAGTACATTTCCAAATTTTTCTTTTCCAGTTATTATTTCAATTTGTAAAATATTTGTATTGTCAAAATGAAAGTTTGATAGTGTATTATTTTCAAATTAGTATGTATTAGTTAAAGATTAATATTGCTTTTGGTTGTGATGTGACAATATCGTTTATGGTTCTTTTATTTCTATGTTTTAATGTCCTGTCTTAAGTTATCAGAGAATTTTTTTATCAATACTAACGCATTTCGTTCTTTTATACAATCTGTTCTTTGGTTGTTCTCTTGCAATGCCAATGTTATACACATCCAACTCTCTGAAATTTCTCTTTTGGATCTTTAAATTTTGGAAAAATACAGTTTTTTAAATTATTAGAGTTAGTGAAAACTAATTTAAATTTATGTTGTTTAAATATATTAAAAATATCATCAAAATTTTGAAATAAGGTATACTTATAATTTTTCAATTGGAAAATTGTTGTTATTTAGTTTTCTATGTAAGTATTGTGGTATTAAGAGCATATACATCTGTGAAATCTTTCTATTTAACAGATCTATTGGGTATCCATTAAGTAGCAATGTTTTTTTAACAATGTTAAGATTTTCAAGATGAAATTGTTGATCTGACAATTTAATAGTCCTATCAACTAGAGTGTATATAATACCTATTTTATAACTTGAGGGTGGTGTGAATAGAAATTCAATATCTCGCCCGTCCATATAGATTTACGAAACCAATTTGTTTCAATAAAATTATTACTGTCAATTGAAAGGGAAAGATCTAGAAAGTTAATTTATTATTGTTAGATAACTCTAAAGTAAATTTTAAATGTTTATCGATAGAATTGAATCTACATAATATATCGTCCACCTTATTTGAAGGTGCACAAATTAATATATCATCAATATATCGAAAATAAAAATAATTTTAATTTGGATTTTGTTTTAACAGATTTATCCTCAATACCCTCCATGACAATATTAGCCGCACTTGAGGATATTGGAGAACCCATTGGTAAACCAAAATATTTGTTTATAAAATTCTCCTTGGAATTGACAGTATGCCGAATTTAAACATAAATTTAAAGCTTCAAGAAAATCATCCTGCGAGAAGTTTGTGTGTTTTTCAATTTCTGACCATTTGCTTTTAATAGTGTTGTTGATTAGTGTCCAGATATGTTTGTATACATGGAAAAAAACATCAAGTGAAAAGATTGTAAAATTTGGAGGAATAAAAATATTATAAGTTTATTTTTAAAATCCCAGCTGTCTTTAATATAGTGATTATTTTCGGTATTTAGGGATTTTTTTAAAATGTTAGCTTATAAGTTTTGATAGATTATATATTTGATTACCTATGAAAGAGTAATTGGTCTCATAGGGATGTATTTTTATGTAATTTTGGTAATCCATAAAATTTGGAGCAAACACCATTTGTGCAATTGAGAAATTATATGTGTTTTTTCAAAGTATTTTTTATTTAAAAAAGATTTTAAAAGATTTCGTAAACAATTTTGAATGGAGATTGTAGGATCAGAATTCAATTTTTTATAAGTAGTCGTATCAGTTAAAAGATAAGTGTTTTCGAAATATATCATTTTTTGTTATAATAACAGTTTTGTTACATTTATCGGCAGTGGTTTAAAACAATATTTTATTAGAGTTTAAAAATTTTTTTGTTTCGTTAATTTTATTAATTTAGATTTACTTGAGTACAATTAAAAGTAGTTTTATTAAGTATTAAATTTTGCAACCAGTAAGATATATTCCCTCTGATAGTATTTTTAGTATCAAACAAACAAAAAACTACTATTATACACTGGCCTTAAAACCAATAAGACTCTACATCAATCAACATGAATAAAGAATTTTACGAAACGAATTCTCCATCAATTTGGACAACACACTCTGAATGAAATTAAAAATTGGATTAAACTTAATTATAGGATCGCTCGAAGGAAGAACCAAAGGAAATTTCTCTATGTATGTAAAATTTATGTATCTTGCCAGATCATATTGTTAATAACACGTTTTTTGAATTTCGTTTTTTCTCAAAATCTTGCTGCGATGGTTTAGAAACTAATACTCAATTTTTCGGAAGGAAAATTTTAAATTAGAATTCTGACATATCAAGTGAGATTAAATATTTATATAAAAATTTACATTTTTTTAACATTAAAATTTTCAATTAACTAATAATGATTTTTTTACATTTTAAAAAAACAAGTTACTTAAATCTTAATAAATATCAAATTAAACTAAGAATCTTCAAAACTTAAAATCGAAAAAATTAAAAAGTCAACAATTATTAAAATAAAAACTAATCAAAATTGGATTGAAAATTTAACTCCATTAAACATTCCTAAAAATGTCTCTGACATTTTAGCTCTAGGGTAATTTTGGTTTTCCATATTCTTCAAAGCAAATACCAATCCCACTATAATTTCAAATGTAGAATATGGCATAAGGAATATTCCCTCTGATACTAAAAATACTACTCAGATGGGAATATATCTTACTGGTTGCAAATTAATACTTAATACAACTACTTTTAATTACTCAAGTAAATCTAATTAATAAAATTAACGAAACAAAAAATTTTTTAAACTCTAATAAAAATATTGTTGTAACCACTGCCGATAAATGTAACAAAACTGTTATTATAACAAAAAATGATTATATTTCGAAAACACTTAATCTTTTAACTGATACGACTACTTATAAAAAATTGAATTCTGATCCTACAATCTCCATTCAAAATGTTTACGAAATCTTTTAAAATCTTTTTTAAATAAAATACTTTGAAAAAAACTACATATAAATTCTCATTTGCATTGCACAAACTGGTGGTTGTGCTCCCCAAAATTTATATGGGATTACCAAAATTACAAAAAATAACATCCCTATGAGACCAATTACATCTTCATAGGTAATCCAATATATAATCTATCAAAACTTATAGCTAACATTTTAAAAAAATCCCTAAATACCGAAAATAATCACTATATTAAAGACAGCTGGGATTTTAAAAATAAACTTAATAAATTTTATTCCTCCAAATTTTACAATCTTTCACTTGATGGTGTTTCCATGTATACAAACATATCTTGGACACTAATCAACAACACTATTAAAGCAAAAGGTCAGAAATTGAAAAAACACACAAACTTCTCGCAGGATGATTTTCTTGAAGCTTAAATTTATTTAAATTCGGCATACTGTCAATTCCAAGGAGAATTTTTAAACAAATATTTGGTTTACCAATGGGTTCTCCAGATATCCTCAAGTGCGGCTAATATTGTCATGGAGGGTATGGAGGATAATAAATTTTAAACAACCACGAGTGTCAAATATACAATATTTTTTAGTTGCGATAGATTGATGTATAATTAATGTGCACCTTCAAAATAAGTGTGGACGATATATTAGTGTAGATTCAATTCTATCGATAAACAGTTAAATGTACTTAGAGTATATCTATACACACACCTAATAAAAAGAACTTATCGTAGGGGGAACAGATGGCCGAGGAGCCGTTTCAATGAGAACACACACGAGAGAGTAGTTA